>NC_064811.1:100279315-100401952 GCF_023721935.1 Panthera uncia
GGGGGGGGGGTGATGGGTATTGAGGAGAGCACCTGTTGGGATGAGCACTGGGTGCTGTATGGAAACCAATTTGACAATAAATTTCATATTTATAAATAAATAAATAAATAAATAAATAGCAAAGTGCCATGATGTGATTGTGTTTTTAAAAGATCACTGGCTGATCCCTGGAGAATGATTACAGACCAGGATGAATGGCATTTTTACTGAATTGGAAAAGACTGAGAGAAGAGCAGACTTCAAGTGAAAGGGTATAGTGAGAATGATTAAGTCGGCAGGTGGATCTGCCTCCAACCTCACTGCAAAAGTCAGAGCTAGAAATATAACCTGCATCTGTAGAGCATCTAATGTAATGGGACCACCTGAGATAATCTGGGGGCGGAGGATGTAAAAGGCCCAGGGCCTTTCTCATAGCCACAAGTATGAATTAGAGATGCTATGTAGTTCTACTTATTGTGTTTGGGTGTCCAGTTTCTACATATGGTGACACCAAAACACAGAAAAAAGAGAGAAGGAAAGACTGAAGGGGACAGAAGTAGGGAAAAGATGAGAAAGAGAGAGAACACTGTAAGAACCAGGTCTCTGATGTATAATACAGTTTATAGAATAAAGCTGCAGCAATGGCATAACAACATTAATTGGTAATGGTCAATGCATCTACTATGCCTTCCTTCTATACACAGTTCTTTAACCCATTATTCAGTCAGGGATATTTTGTGGGGTTTTGAGAGAAATAAACACTGTTGTAGAATAAATAAATATATATGTATATATAATATGATATATAAATATATATATTTTTAGTGAACATAGGTGAATTTTTTGCCTTGAAACCTTTTCTCACACATTTGCTTATTCCTAATCAGTATTAAAAGTTTCTGAAAAAATAAAGTAGTCACCTCAAAAAGTTTGTAAAATGAACCACTCTCTCCTGAGATAAGAGCTTAATAAAATAACAATATACCAATTTCATAAATTGTTTCAGAACACTTATTTTGTCACTGATGATGTTGCAAACAGCCTCCATTTTTGACAACCATTATCATGACTACAACCACCCAGATAAGCCTGTTGCCCAGTTCATGCACTGGTACGTCTGCTCTATCTCCAGCCCTCTCCCTAATACTGGTTTCATCCCATCCCAGCTTGCTCTTCTTCTCCCATTCCTATGATACTTGACATTTTTTAATCTTTTATTTGTTTTTACTAACTTTTTATCTTAGAATAGTTCTAGAGTTTCAGAAAAATTGCTAAGATAGTTCAGAGAGTTCCCATATTTACCATATATTCCAGTTCCCCTTTTATCAATATTTTGCATTGGTTTGGTATCTATGATGTAATTAATAAACGAATATTGATATGTTATTACTAACCAGTGCCAATTCTTTATTCAGACTTCCTTAGCATTCACCTATTAACCTTTATCTGTTCCAGAATTCCACCAAGGATACCACATTACATTGAGTTGTCATGTCTCCCTGGCAAATTTGAGGATTATTGATCAGGTATTTTATAAGATGCCCCTTAACTGAAATCTATCTGATGTTTTTGTCACCACTGGAGTTATGGATTTTGAAAAGGAAGAGCACAAAGGGAAAATGCCATTTTCATCCCATCCCATCACGAGTATATACTATCAACATGACTTACTGCTGTTAATGTTGACTTTGATCACCTGGATGAAGCAGTGTGTGTCAGATTTCTTCACTCTAATTTTTTTTTCCTTTTTTCCATACTGTACTCTTTGGAAGGAAGTCACTCTGTGCAGCTCATACTTAAGAAATGGGGGATTATGCTCCACCTCCAGGAAGAGAGGGCAAAGTGGTACTTTTTGAGCATGGCCACCACCCTCTTCTAATACTATCGCCCTGCAAGTCCTAGGAAAAAGTAAAATTATGTTTTTCTCTGAAAGTTGGTCCATTGAGAATAACAATGAATGGAAAAGGCAGCCATGTATTGTTAAGAGGGTAGGTCTGGTATGTGATGCCAGGTGACAAGATGAGAGCACTTATGTTGTTACATTAGCATCACTAATGACAAGCGCATCACATTTTCAGACTGGGCTCCCTGCATCTAATCTTCAGCCTTCCTTTCCCCATAGCCAGAATCATTTGACTTCTACATGCTGGCTCTCCCCTTTCCATCTCTAGGTACAATCCAGACCTTGGCATTCTGGGGCAAGCTGAACCTCAGCATTCAGTAGCAAGCCAATCTTGCCACCAAGCCTGGTTTCTTTAGCCCCAATTCTAGTCACTGGTCACTATCCCATGTCTATTCTGTTTTAGGATCTTCCCTTGTGACCCAAACTCTCTAAGACAGGTGGTCTGCTTTGCTACTATCATTAGATTCTTCTTTCCAGGTACTTTTCCTCATCAATTCAAGATTGTTAACACAAGTCTCTAATATCTATCACTCATCTCCCTTGACTTTTAATAACCTCCTATTTCTAGATTCCATATTGATGGCTTGTATACAGCTGCTGGGATACACAGTCTTCCTTTAATATGATACAGTCTCCCTATTTTATACCACTCACAAAGACTAACTCAAAATGGGTTAACTCAAAAAGACTTAAATGTAAGACTGAAAACCATAAAACTCCTAGAAGAAAACCTAGGAAAATAAAAAGCTTTTTGACATGGATTTAAGAAATACATTAAAGCACAAGAAACAAATTAAAGAATAAGTATGTGAGACTACATTGAACTAAAAAGTGTCTGCATAGCAAAAGAAATAATGAACAAAATAAAGACAATGTATGAAATGGGAAAAAATATTTGCAAACCATATATCTGATAAGTGGTTATTATCATCCAAGTTACATAAAGAACTCATGCAACTTGATATCAAAAAGAAAAAAATCTGAATAAAATACAGGCAAAGGAACAGAATAGACATTGTTCCAAAGAAGTTATATGAATGGCCAACAGGCACATGAAAAGGTGCTCAACATCACTGATCATTATGGAACTGTAAATCAAACCACATGCCTATTAGAATGGTTCTTATTAAAAAGACAAAAGATAACAAATACAGGATGTGGAGAAAAGGGAATCTCGTGCACTGATGGTGAGGTTGTAAGTTGGTGCCATTACTATGGAAAACAGTTTGGAGTTTCCTCAAGAAATTAAAAGTAAAACTACATGATTTGGCAATTCCACTTCTGGAAATATATACAAGGGAAATGAAAACATTATGTTGAAGAGACAACTGCACCCTCGTGTTCATAGCAGTATTATTTATTATAGCCAAGACATGGAAACAATCTAAGTGTCCCTTGATGGATGAATGGACAAAGAGGATTATTTACACACACACACACACACACACACACACACACACACACACAAAATGGAATACTACTCAGCCACAAAGAAGAATGAAATCTTACCATTTGCAACATGGAAGGACCTAAAGAGTATTATGCCTAGGGAAATAGGTCAGACAAAAACAAATATCATATTTCAATCATGGGTGTCATCTACAAACAAACAAATACTAAAAAAAATAAAAATAAAAAATAAAAAAAACCCTCGTAGATACAGAGAACAGATTGTGGTTACTAGAGGGGAAGGGGAGTGGGGTTTGGGTGGAAGGGGTCAACCCTCCACCATCCAATGGTGATGGATGGTAACTAGACCTTTGGTGGTGATCACTTTGTAGTGCATACAGATGCTGAATTATAAGGTTGAATACCTGAAACTTACATAATGTTTTATATATCAATTTTATCTCAATTTTTAAAAACTTGTTGAACATATACTGGCCAAGAATAAGATAAATAACAGTAGTAACCACTAATATAGGAAATCATATATAAAAAGATTCATGAGTCCTTGTTGGAATTAAATTCCAAATTCGGGAATGTAGTTGGACTATCTGTGCTCAAGAGCATTCTGCCCTCTAAGAGTAAATCTTGGTGCTTCTCTCTGAGTTCCTCTTCATTCATCAAACAAATAATTTATAAGCACTTCCTTTGTGCCAGGCACTGTGCTGGGCCCTAGGGATATAGGGATGATCAGACAGTTGTAATTACTTCCCTTAAAAAGCCTGCAGTGTAGCTTTTTACTTCTGTTACTTTCTCAGTAGGAAAGATAAGTATTCGGTCACATTCTTCATTCCAATCACTAAATGTGACTATTTTTTCTCATATATGCTGTCTGCTTATAACACTTGTTATTATTTTAAGATAGTTAAATTATTTTATTTACTGTGAGAGAAGAATTATACTACAGAAGATCTTTTGTCCCTCCTCCCCACAAAGGCAGAATTGCACAGAACAAATTAATAGCCATTTTCATTGCCAAGAAACTCAAATGATTTTCTACCTCTTTAAAAATTATATTTAATGAAAAGAGTCATTTGGATTTCTTAATTGGAAAAAATGCAGGTATTATTTGTTACCAAGTGCATTTCATATTGCCTTACATCCAAAACTCAGGGCTGTTTCTTTGTTGATCATACTTTAAAATTAACTCTTAGAGCAAGTAAATACATGAAAATATTCATGGAATTTATGGAGGGTCTTAACTGAACTTGGCCTCATTGCCCTCTCATTTCAGTATCTTTTTCCCAACAAGAGCTTGGTACCAAGGCCTGGAATATTTCAATGCAATTTTCTTCCTCTCTCCCATGCTTGTAGTGCTAGTAGTCCAGATCTAAACAAATGAAATAGAAATACCAGAATTGTACATAACAGAGTGTCCCAACACTTAACATAAAATTAATATTGCAGAGAGATAAGGGTTATTTTCAAAGTTAAATTCAACTTCACAAATCTCTTTTCCTTTTAAAATAATTAGACTGCCCAAATACTTTTTGTGTCAAAAATTCAGGTCTATAAATTATGTCGAACATGCCCAATGCAAAATATTTTTCTTCCATTAAACATATTTATACAAACAATTGACCTAAGTGTGAGGGGAACTGTAATAATGAGGGTTTGATTGGAGAGGAAGATCCACTAGTACAAATATATAAAAGGCTTTTATTTGGAGGGTTTATCCCTACACAATTGTGGGATCTGGTTAAACAATCTATGGGAGGGGTGCCTGGGTGGCTAGGTCGGTTTAAGCATCCAACTTCAGTTCAGGTCATGATCTCACAGTTCATGGGTTCGAGCCCTTGGTCAGGTTCTGAGCTAACAGCTCAGAGCCTGGAGCCTGCTTTGGATTCTCTGTCTCCCTCTCTCTATCTGTCCCTCACCCGCTCATGCTCTCTTTCTCTCTCTCAAAAAATAAATAAGTGTTAAAAAAAATCTGTGAGTCTGTTGTTTCTGTGGTTCCTGAAGTCCACAGGGTGGGCAGTTGGGAAGGGAAGATGGACATGAAGTGGGAGAAGTAAGGGCAAACTAGAACCTGCTGCCAGAGTCTAGGATTTTAACCCACTTTCAACTAATAGCTTATTGTTCCATGGATTATAGTAGAAGAACCTATACTCCAGGGTCAGAGATAAAATACTTGTTACTCACAGTACAGCAAGTAGCAGAAACATCATGCTTGTCTCAGTTCCTCTCGCTGCCCCCCAATTCCAATGGGTGCAACACAAAGGTACTCAGATGGATACTGCACAGGCAGTGAATTTGCTTCACAGGTGAGAAACATTGAATGTGGAGAATTCACCAAAGCACATACAATAAGCAGTAAGCAAGTCTATTCTTCATCCCAGAGTAAAATATTGTCTAATCATCAAGGTTGCTCACAGTAAATAAACACAACCCTGAGAAATAGCCAGGTAGGAGGAGACTTGTATTCTCGGAATACTCAGCAAGAACATCAAGGGACACCCAAGCCCATTGTGGATTGCCTCTTCCAATATTTTTAAGGCTTAGCTAGAACCCATAGATGGGCTGGAACGTGCCTTGGTCTTTCACTACCTCTGGGTCTTCAATTTTGTTGGTGAATGTGTCCTGAAGAAGACACTGGTGTGTTTCATCATGAAGGTAACCAAATATTTGGCCCAGGAGTTGAGGAGGGTGAGGCAGGAGCTACAGTTAAGCAAGCCCCACTGCTGACCTATGCTAAGCAGATGAACCAAGGGATAAGTGATAACATGCTTGATCTACAACAGCACCTCACTAAACTTTACAGCAGAAAAAATCAAGATAACTGCTGTTCCACTTTTGCCTTCCAAACTTTGTACAAACTAGTTCTCCTGACTCGTGCTAACCTAAAACATACAGGAAAGGGAATTCTAAAAAACACAATTTCAGACTAGTTAATACAATCTACCAGAGTCTATTGACAAATGGCCTCCATGTTACCTTCCGTCCAGGTCTGTTAAGTCTCACTGTCCTTCTTCGGGCAACAAGACTCTTATCACTCTCGTTTAATGAAGGAATGGCTGAGAATCAAAGGGGCAGTTGAAACCACTAGCTATGTTATTTCCTGGTCCCTGGCACCACCCCCACTTTCAGTGATTCTCTAGGGAGGATTCACAGGTCATACTCACAACTAGGATTAAGTGCAGTGAAAGGATACAAAGTAAAATCAGCAAAAGAAAAGTATGGGAAAACATGTGGAAAAAAACGGGCACAAACTTCCAAGAGTCTTCTTTCAGTTCCAGTGGAGTCCCACAGGATGCATTTAATTATCCCAGCAATTAGTTGTATCAATACATGTGAAGTATTGTGTGCCAGGGAAGCTTATTAGAAGCTCACTGACCAGGGTGCTTACTGGGGGCTGCTCATGTAGCACTCTCTGCCTAGCATGTACCAAAATTTCACACTGCCAGAAGGAAAGCGAGTGTTCAACATAAACCACATTGTTTGCATAGTTTAGGCAGAGTGAACAATTCTTATCAGCTGTAGGCATGATGGGAACTCCCAAACCCAATTTATCAGATGGTAGTCAGAAGCCAACCTTGCAAGCAGCCCTTTTTAGGAGAGTAGTCTCAGTGCTGCTATGTTAACTCTTTTTCTGTGCATGTGTCTTGATACAACAATAACCAGCTCCATCAAAACAGTGAATTGTTCTGTTTGAGTTTTGAAATACTATAATCCTCTTTTTTTAAACTTGTAAAAATAAAACACTTTTTCTACTCCCATTTTCCATAAGAAGGATTTTTCTCTAAGCTCCCATTAACTTCCCCTTTTCCCTTTACTCAACACTGGTCCTAAAGAGGTAGAGTGAGTTATGTGATTGCTAGATTTAGGAAGAATAACTGGGTGTGCTTGGCTTGCACCACCCTTGGTACTGTCCTGGCTCCAGGGCAATGATGCTCCTCTGATGTACCAGGGACTCTGCCCCTTCCTGAGAAGGACTTCTCCATTCAGTACGACTGGTTTGCCTGCCTAATTCTGGGGTTCAATATTAGCAAACCCATGTGGCATGTGAGGGGCACATGCAATGCTTATAGCAGCACTATCAACAATAGCCAAAGTATGGAAAGAGCCCAAATGTCCATCAACAGATGAATGCATAAAGAAGATGTGGTATATATATACAATGGAGTATTACTTGGCAATCGAAAAGAATGAAATCTTGCCATTTGCAACCACATGGATGGAACTAGAGGGTATTATGCTAAGCGAAATTAGTCAGAGAAGGACAAATATCATATGACTTCACTCATATGAGGACTTTAAGACACAGAACAGATCAAAATAAGGGAAGGGAAGCAAAAATAATATAAAAACAGGGAAGGGGACAAAACATAAGAGACTCAAATATGGTGAACAAACAGAGGGTTACTAGAGAGGTTGTGGGAAGGGGGATAGGCTAAATGGGTAAGGGACATTAGGGAATCTACTCCTGAAATCATAGTTGTACTATATGCTAACTAATTTGGATGAAATTCAAAAAATAAAATTAAAAAAAAAAAGAAATGCTCTTGGAGGACAGTCTATTGGGGAAAAGATCTAAGTAGATTAAAATCAAAAAGCAATAAATACCCATCTACTTCATGATATAGGTAAGATATACTATTGAAACATAGAAGAAAGGGAGGTTCCTTTTGGCTGAAGTGGTTAGGAAATATTTAAATACAGAGCTGGGGTTTACCTGGGTCTTGAAAGCTGAATGGATTTTCATAGGGAAGAGATGAGGGAAAGGCAGTCGGGTAATAGACTGGTAACAACAAAGTAAGAAAGCAGGGGCTGTGGTTTGGAGTTAGAAATAGCAATTTAACTAGAGAGGATGATTTATGTAAGGACAGAAGTGGGAGCTAGGACTGGAAAGATAGTTGGGAGCAAAATATGAATAGCTGCAAACAACAGAATAAGGAATTCAGGCTTTATAGACTTGATCATGAGAACTACTAAAGGTTTCTGGACACGTGCACACATAATGAAAATGGTACCCGAGTAGTAAACTTAAAAATTATAGCAGTGTTTGTGGCACCTGGGTGGCTCAGTCGGTTGAGCGTCCAACTTCAGCTCAGGTCATGATCTCACAGTCCTTGAGTTCAAGCCCCACATCAGGCTCTGTGCTGACAGCTCAGAGCCTGGAGCCTGCTTCGGATTCTGTGTCTCCCTCTCTCTCTGCCCCTCCTCCACTAATGCTCATGCTCTCTCTCTCTCTCTCTCAAAAAGTAAATAAAAAATTTTTAAAAAATTATAGCAGTGTTTCTTTTTTTTTTTTTTAAGTAAGCCTCACGCTCAGTGTGGAATCCAATGCAGAGCCCAACTTGAGGTTTGAACTCACGACCCTGAGATTAAGACCTGAGCTGAGACCAAGAGTCAAATGCTTAACCAACTAAGCCACCTATGTGCCCCCATAGCAGTGTTTCTTAATCTTTTTAAAAAATTATTGCCTCCTAACACACAAGGAGCTTTCATAGACATTTTTTTCCTCATGGCCACCTGTGAAATTTTAATACTGCAGATATGCTGTTTATCTATTCATGTACTATATGTATATATCTGTGCTGTATATTTAAAAAGAGTAAATTTTTTTGGCTCCCAAAAACCAATTTCTACCCTCTTAAGGGTGTTAGTGTCCCCACTCAGGACATATAGATTGTAGAATAGGTAGAATTGGAGAGTGATATATGAACAGATGAAAGTACAAAAAATCTGTTTTCCTCATAGCAGTCCAAGCAAGCAAGAGGTGGAGAAGTTGGTGCCTAATGAAAGAAAATATGCTATGTCAGAGCACAGTTGGTGGCAGATTGAACTAACAGCAGGAAGGGCAACCAGGAGGATAAGGAAGCATTAAAAGAGGTGGCCACCTCAGGGGACATGCAGACAACAGTTTGTAGATAGATTTCCAGGAGAAGATATTGAGGGCCCAGTAACACAGATAGTATACAGTATCAAGGAATCTGCAATGGTGATTGGAGCCTGATAGCCCTGATTACTGGCAAAATGACTCACAAGACCACCAATGGGCAAAGAGAAGAGGCCAATACAAAGTTGCTAGAAACAAAGAAAGCAGATGTGAAGTCCCAGGAGTCCCAGGAGAAGTTATATCCTCTAGACAAATCTGGATCCAGAGATCAGAACTAGGACTCCTGTCCACAGCCCAGCAGGACAACTATGATCATCCTCAGTGAGGGAGGTACAAAGGTGGTTTAAATACTACAGTTGTCCCTTGAGCAATGTGGGGGTTAATGGTGCTGATCCCTGTGCAGTCAAAACTGTGTATTAACAGTGTATTAACTGTGTATTAACTTTTGACTTCTCAAAAACCCAGAAGACTTACTCCTAACAGTCGATTAACACATATTGTATAAGTTTTATGAATTGTATGTTGTATTCTTACAATAAAGTAAGCTGGATAAAAGAAAATGTTATTCAGAAGATCATAAGCAAGAGAAAATAAATATACGGTACTGCACTGTATTTATAGAAAAAAAAAATAAACATATAAGTGGATCCACACAGTTCATACCCATGTTGTTCAAGGGTGAATTGTACCTTCTTTTGGTCAACCTCATTGGCATGATAATAGGAATAGGACTGAGGATTCTGGAAGGAAGTCACACCAGTCACACAAAGGGAAATAAGGTTGACAAGGGGATGGGAAATTAGGCAGGACTAGTAGAAGACACTATAAACAGCATGGGCACTTAAGAAGTCATTTTAGGACATTCAGTTCAAGATGGCAGTCTGAGCAATTATAAGCCTGGGACACTATTAAAATGAGGATGGAAAGAAGATTTGGGAGGGGGAGGGAAGATGGTGGCGTAGGAGGACGCTGGGCTCACCGCGCGTCCTGCCGATCACTTAGATTCCACCTACACCTGCCTAAATAACCCAGAAAACCGCCAGAGGATTAACAGAACGGAGTCTCCGGAGCCAAGCACAGACGAGAGGCCCACGGAAGAGGGTAGGAAAGGCGGCGAGGCGGTGCGCGCTCCACGGACTGGCGGGAGGGAGCCGGGGCGGAGGGGCGGCTCGCCGGCCAAGCAGAGCCCCCGAGTCTGGCAGGCAAAAGCGGAGGAGCCTGACCGACTGTGTTCCGACAGCAAGTGCGACTTAGCATCTGGGAGGTCATAAGTTAACAGCTCTGCTCAGAAAGCGGGAAGGCTGGAGAACAAAGGGAGGGAGAGCTGCTGAGCCCCCGGAAGACAGAGCTCAGTTTGGTGGGGAACAAAGGTGCTCGCCAGCGCCATCTCCCTCACCCATCCCCCAGCCAAAATCCCAAAGGGAACCAGTCCCTGCCAGGGAACTTGCTCGCTCTGCGCAAACACCCAACTCTGTGCTTCTGTGGAGCCAAACCTCCGGCAGTGGATCTGACTCCCTCCCGCTGCCACAGGGCCCCTCCTGAAGTGGATCACCTAAGGAGAAGCGAGCTAAGCCTGCCCCTCCTGCCCCCGTGCACCTTGCCTACCCACCCCAGCTAATACGCCAGATCCCCAGCACCACAAGCCTGGAAGTGTGCAAGTAGCCCAGACAGGCCACGCCACCCCACAGTGAATCCCGCCCCTAGGAGAGGGGAAGAGAAGGCACACACCAGTCTGACTCTGGCCCCAGCAGTGGGCTGGGGGCAGACATCAGGTCAGACTGTGGCCCGCCCACCAACTCCAGTTATACACCACAGCACAGCGGAAGTGCCCTGCAGGTCCTCACCACTCCAGGGACTATCCAAAATGACAAAACGGAAGAATTCCCCTCAGAAGAATCTCCAGGAAATAACAACAGCTAATGAACTGATCAAAAAGGATTTAAATAATATAACAGAAAGTGAATTTAGAATAATAGTCATAAAATTAATCGCTGGGCTTGAAAACAGTATAGAGGACAGCAGAGAATCTCTTGCCACAGAGATCAAGGGACTAAGGAACAGTGACGAGGAGCTGAAAAGCGCTTTAAATGAAATGCAAAACAAAATGGAAATGACGATGGCTCGGATTGAAGAGGCAGAGGAGAGAATAGGTGAACTAGAAGATAAAGTTATGGAAAAAGAGGAAACTGAGAGAAAGAGAGATAAAAAAATCCAGGAGTATGAGGGAAAAATTAGAGAACTAAGTGATACACTAAAAAGAAATAATATACGCATAATTGGTATCCCAGAGGAGGAAGAGAGAGGGAAAGGTGCTGAAGGGGTACTTGAACAAATTATAGCTGAGAACTTCCCTGAACTGGGGAAGGAAAAAGGCATTGAAATCCAAGAGGCACAGAGAACTCCCTTCAGACGTAACTTGAATCGATCTTCTGCACGACATATCATAGTGAAACTGGCAAAATACAAGGATAAAGAGAAAATTCTGAAAGCAGCAAGGGATAAACGTGCCCTCACATATAAAGGGAGACCTATAAGACTCCTGACTGATCTCTCTTTTGAAACTTGGCAGGCCAGAAAGGATTGGCACGAGATCTTCAATGTATTGAACAGAAAAAATATGCAGCCGAGAATCCTTTATCCAGCAAGTCTGTCATTTAGAATAGAAGGAGAGATAAAGGTCTTCCCAAACAAACAAAAACTGAAGGAATTTGTCACCACTAAACCAGCCCTACAAGAGATCCTAAGGGGGACCCTGTGAGACAAAGTACCAGAGACATTACTACAAGCATAAAACATACAGACATCACAATGACTCTAAACCCGTATCTTTCTATAATAACACTGAATGTAAATGGATTAAATGCGCCAACCAAAAGACATAGGGTATCAAAATGGATAAAAAAACAAGGCCCATCTATTTGCTGTCTACAAGAGACTCATTTTAGATCTGAGGACACCGTTAGATTGAGAGTGAGGGGATGGAGAGCTATTTATCATGCTACTGGAAGCCAAAAGAAAGCTGGAGTAGCCATACTTCTATCAGACAAACTAGACTTTAAATTAAAGGCTGTAACAAGAGATGAAGAAGGGCATTATATAATAATCACAGGGTCTATCCATCAGGAAGAGCTAACAATTATAAATGTCTATGCGCCGAATACCGGAGCCCCCAAATATATAAAACAATTACTCATAAACATAAACAACCTTATTGATAAGAATGTGGTAATTGCAGGGGACTTTAACACTCCACTTACAGGAATGGATAGATCATCTAGACACACGGTCAATAAAGAAACAAGGGCCCTGAATGATACATTGGATCAGATGGACTTGACAGATATATTTAGAACTCTGCATCCCAAAGCAACAGAATATACTTTCTTCTCAAGTGCACATGGAACATTCTCCAAGATAGATCATATACTGGGTCACAAAACAGCCCTTCATAAGTTTACAAGAATTGAAATTATACCATGCATACTTTCAGACCACAATGCTATGAAGCTTGAAATCAACCACAGGAAAAAGTCTGGAAAACCTCCAAAAGCATGGAGGTTAAAGAACACCCTACTAACGAATGAGTGGGTCAACCAGGCAATTAGAGAAGAAATTAAAGAATATATGGAAACAAACGAAAATGAAAATACAACAATCCAAACGCTTTGGGATGCAGCGAAGGCAGTCCTGAGAGGAAAATACATTGCAATCCAGGCCTATCTCAAGAAACAAGAAAAATCCCAAATACAAAATCTAACAGCACACCTAAAGGAAATAGAAGCAGAACAGCAAAGGCAGCCTAAACCCAGCAGAAGAAGAGAAATAATAAAGATCAGAGCAGAAATAAACAATATAGAATCTAAAAAAACTGTAGAGCAGATCAACGAAACCAAGAGTTGGTTTTTTGAAAAAATAAACAAAATTGACAAACCTCTAGCCAGGCTTCTCAAAAAGAAAAGGGAGATGACCCAAATAGATAAAATCATGAATGAAAATGGAATGATTACAACCAATCCCTCAGAGATACAAACAATTATCAGGGAATACTATGAAAAATTATATGCCAACAAATTGGACAACCTGGAAGAAATTGACAAATTCCTAAACACCCACACTCTTCCAAAACTCAATCAGGAGGAAATAGAAAGCTTGAACAGACCCATAACCAGCGAAGAAATTGAATCGGTTGTCAAAAATCTCCCAACAAATAAGAGTCCAGCGCCAGATGGCTTCCCAGGGGAGTTCTACCAGATGTTTAAAGCAGAGATAATACCTATCCTTCTCAAGCTATTCTAAGAAATAGAAAGGGAAGGAAAACTTCCAGACTCATTCTATGAAGCCAGTATTCCTTTGATTCCTAAACCAGACAGAGACCCAATAAAAAAAGAGAACTACAGGCCAATATCCCTGATGAATATGGATGCAAAAATTCTCAATAAGATACTAGCAAATCGAATTCAACAGCATATAAAAAGAATTATTCACCATGATCAAGTGGGATTCATTCCTGGGATGCAGGGCTGGTTCAACATTCGCAAATCAATCATGATACATCACATTGACAAAAAAAAAAGAGAAGAACCATATGATCCTGTCAATCGATGCAGAAAAGGCCTTTGACAAAATCCAGCACCCTTTCTTAATAAAAACCCTTGAGAAAGTCGGGATAGAAGGAACATACTTAAACATCATAAAAGCCATTTATGAAAAGCCCACAGCTAACATCATCCTCAATGGGGAAAAACTGAGAGCTTTTTCCCTGAGATCAGGAACACGACAGGGATGCCCACTCTTACCGCTGTTGTTTAACATAGTGCTGGAAGTTCTAGCTTCAGCAATCAGACAACAAAAGGAAATCAAAGGCATCAAAACTGGCAAAGATGAAGTCAAGCTTTCGCTTTTTGCAGATGACATGATATTATACATGGAAAATCCGATAGACTCCACCAAAAGTCTGCTAGAACTGATACATGAATTCAGCAAAGTTGCAGGATACAAAATCAATGTACAGAAATCAGTTGCATTCTTATACACTAACAATGAAGCGACAGAAAGACAAATAAAGAAACTGATCCCATTCACAATTGCACCAAGAAGCATAAAATACCTAGGAATAAATCTAACCAAAGATGTAAAAGATCTGTATGCTGAAAACTATAGAAAGCTGATGAAGGTAATTGAAGAAGATATAAAGAAATGGAAAGACATTCCCTGCCCATGGATTGGAAGCATAAATATTGTCACAATGTCAATACTACCCAAAGCTATCTACACATTCAATGCAATCCCAATCAAAATTGCACCAGCATTCTTCTCGAAACTAGAACAAGCAATCCTAAAATTCATATGGAACCACAAAAGGCCCCGAATAGCCAAAGTAATTTTGAAGAAGAAGACCAAAGCAGGAGGCATCACAATCCCAGACTTTAGCCTCTACTACAAAGCTGTCATCATCAAGACAGCATGGTATTGGCATAAAAACAGACACATAGACCAATGGAATAGAATAGAAACCCCAGAACTAGACCCACAAATGTATGGCCAACTCATCTTTGACAAAGCAGGAAAGAACATCCAATGGAAAAAAGACAGTCTCTTTAACAAATGGTGCTGGGAGAACTGGACAGCAACATGCAGAAGGTTGAAACTAGACCACTTTCTCACACCATTCACAAAAATAAACTCAAAATGGATAAAGGACCTGAATGTGAGACAGGAAACCATCAAAAGCCTAGAGGAGAAAGCAGGAAAAGACCTCTCTGACCTCAGCCGTAGCAATCTCTTACTCGACACATCCCCAAAGGCAAGGGAATTAAAAGCAAAAGTGAATTACTGGGACCTTATGAAGATAAAAAGCTTCTGCACAGCAAATGAAACAACCAACAAAACTAAAAGGCAACCAACGGAATGGGAAAAGGTATTTGCAAATGACATATCGGACAAAGGGCTAGTATCCAAAATCTATAAAGAGCTCACCAAACTCCACACCTGAAAAACAAATAACCCAGTGAAGAAATGGGCAGAAAACATGAATAGACACTTCTCTAAAGAAGACATCCGGATGGCCAACAGGCACATGAAAAGATGTTCAACGTCGCTCCTTATCAGGGAAATACAAATCAAAACCACACTCAGATATCACCTCACGCCAGTCAGAGTGGCCAAAATGAAGAAATCAGGAGACTATAGATGCTGGAGAGGATGTGGAGAAACGGGAACCCTCTTGCACTGTTGGTGGGAATGCAAATTGGTGCAGCCGCTCTGGAAAGCAGTGTGGAGGTTCCTCAGAAAATTAAAATAGACCTACCCTATGACCCAGCAATAGCACTGCTAGGAATTTACCCAAGGGATACAGGAGTACTGATGCATAGGGGCACTTGTACCCCAATGTTTATAGCAGCACTCTCAACAATAGCCAAATGATGGAAAGAGCCTAAATGTCCATCAACTGATGAATGGATAAAGAAATTGTGGTTTATATACACAATGGAATACTACGTGGCAATGAGAAAGAATGAAATATGGCCTTTTGTAGCAACGTGGATGGAACTGGAGAGTGTGATGCTAAGTGAAATAAGCCATACAGAGAAAGACAGATACCATATGGTTTCACTCTTATGTGGATCCTGAGAAACGTAACAGAAACCCATGGGGGAGGGGAAGGAAAAAAAAAGAGGTTAGAATGGGAGAGAGCCAAAGCATAAGAGACTGTTAAAAACTGAGAACAAACTGAGGGTTGATGGGGGGTGGGAGGGAGGGTAGGGTGGGTGATGGGTATTGAGGAGGGCACCTTTTGGGATGAGAACTGGGTGTTGTATGGAAACCAATTTGACAGTAAATTTCATATATTAAAAATGAATAAATAAATAAATAAATAAATAAATAAAAGAAGTAAAATGAGGATGAATGCATTGAAAGTCTGACAATAAAAAGAATGACAGGGAAACCACCAGCACAAAAGAAATGTCATCAGATTTCTGGGAAATGGAAAACTGAAGGAAAAGTGATGTCTGATGAAGCCCTAACTGAAAACACACATAAAGGAGGTTACAAGTGAAGGTTGTAAGTGTGGCTCTCCAGAAAATCTTGTGACATAGATATTAAGTAGCATAGAGGTAAGAATGACACGCAGGACCTAAAACAGAAGAATTAACTGAAAATCCATATGTGAAACAAGGTTTATATACATACACACTATACCTTGGAGCTTACAACCTCTCTTGTCAACCTTCTACCCCTGCCCTCAGCCAGAAAGAAAGAAAAGAAAGAAAGAAAGAAAGAAAGAAAGAAAGAAAGAAAGAAAGATGGATGGAAGGAAAGAAGGAAGGAAGGGAGGGAAGGAGGAAAGGAAAGGAAGGAAGAAGGGAGGCAAGGGGTGAAGGGAGGTGAGGGAAAGGAAGGGAAGGGGAGGGAGGGAGGGAGATAGGCAGGCAGGAGGCCTAGAAAGAAAACAGTCAAATCAAAGGATTGAACTACAGGAAAGAAATCCCAGGAGGAGAAATTTGGCAAAGGTGCCATAGACTTCACAAAATGCTTATATATTACAGTGTATTACAAACACTTAAGGAACAATGAAGACTCATATCATGAGTGTGGGAAATACAAGGACAAAAGAAGAGAAATGAAATTATAAGTTAGCTATGAGTTGATAATCTGAACTTTTCTAATTCCAAATTGTAGAACCAACATATTGACAAATAACTATACTGACTTAATTGAGATTATAGAACAGAACATAAACAGAATCAACGCTGACAATTTAAAAAGCAAAATTACAGTTGACCAAAGTTGGAAGATGGAAAGGGGAGAGGAGATAGGAAGGGTAGAGTCTCTAGTACCATAGCCTTTCAAAATGAGGAGTCGAAAGATTCTTTCCATAATTGTTGGAACAAGAAATAAAATTGCAAACATATTGCTTAAAGGTACACAGATAACCACGAGAGGAACTAAGAAGAATAAGTGTGCTGAGAGGAGGTAGAAGAGAAGATGAAAGGTGAGTACAGGAAATTAATCAAGATCTATTATAGCAGGAAACCAACTTGAATTGGATGAAACTTGAATGAAGAAGGAAATCGTCATTTCTATATATAACATGGAAATATAGGTAGAACCACCTGGAAGAAAGTTAAAATGGAAATAGATAAAAATGTTTAAACTTTTGACACTTCCCTCCTCCCCTGAGTGGGTAATGGAATGGGGATGAGGAAGTAAAAACATATGGACTTCCCCTTTTCCTTGTGCTTCTATGCTAACTGGCTTTTAAAACTGGTGTGTTTATTGCTCTGATAAAAATAAAATTTTTCAAAAAAAAAAAGTCATTCATGTAGTTCAAATAAGGTAATTTGTTCCAGAAATAGGGGAGCAGCAGGAATGGAAAAGCAGATGTAATAGACATAATGAAGGAAGAATTGTCTAGAATTGATAATTAATTTAACATGAAGGACAAAGAAAGAGTGAATATAAAATGCTCCCAAAGTTTTGAGACTGAATGAGCAGAATTTTAGAGCTACTACCAAAACTGGGGAATTTGGAAGGGCAAACTGTTCTGCAGGTGATACGATGAGTGTAGTTTGAGACATCTGTGTATGAGAAGATAACAATGTTTTTAAAAAGGTGAACTTAAAATTTTAAAATATTCCTTCATTTTGAAAATTTTTTAATGTTTATTTTTGAGGAAGAGAGAGAGAGAGTGTGAGCAGGGGAGGGGCAGAGAGCAAGGTAGACACAATCCGAAGCAGGTTCCAGTCTCTGTGCTGTCAGCACAGAGCCCGATGGAGGGCTCAAACTCCCGGACCACCATGAGATCATGACCTGAGATCATGACCTGAGATGAAGTTGGACCCTTAACCGACTGAGTCACTCAGACTCCTCAAAAACATTCCTTCATTTTGAATATCAAAACCCAAGAAGCAAATTCATTCTTCAAAAGCGGATACTTTTTCCCCTATGTGCACCTCTGGTTGTCTAGAATTGATAGGTAGCAAAAATTGAGAAAAATACATCATCCATTAAAAATATCCAAAGTTTTTACAAGAGGAGGAAATGTGCTCTGTGCTCCATTGAAAGGTTGGGAGCAGGAAAGAAGGTGGGAATGAGATTTCAAAATATCTTGGGGAAAAGGACAAACCAGTGCTTTGGGGCGGGGAGAATGCTCTAAACCAGAGAAAATAGGATGATACTAAACCACAAGCAACAGATGATAAATCAAATACGGGATTAAATTTTAGATTGAGTTTTTGTCTGAGTGGTAGCGTGAGGAAGACTGTATAGGAATACCATGTGACACTGAAAAATTTTAAAGTTTGCTATTAAATGGAAGTGGTTTGAATGTGATGGAAGTTAAGTTTATGCCAACAGCACCACCCACTGGGCATAAGAGAGACTGCTGCTGGTTTGGCAGATTCTTCAGAGCGCACGCAAACACCCACACCGCCCCCCCGCCCCCACACACACAGGTATATGAGGAAGGAAAAACTTGTCCCCGGAGGGTTTTGATGATTGAAATGAAGTACAAGTAAAAAATAAAGTAGAGAAATGCTTTTCCTTACTTATGTTAGCAGAATTAGCAATAGTACACTAAATGGCAGTTCTGCTTATACCTAGAATGTAGGGCAGCATTACTACTCTAACAGAGACTGTGTAGATTACAAAATCATTTTCTGAAACTATCTGTGGAAGGCACTAAAATGTCCCCCACCCAATATATATATATTGGCTTATATATATGTGGCTCCATGGCTTATATATATGTGGCTCCATGCCTTAATCCTCAGAATCTGAATATGTGAACTCCTATTGACAAAAGGGAATTTACAGATATGATCCTGAGATGGGGAGATTACCCTGGATTATCCAGATAAGCCCAATATAATCAACAAGGGTCCTTTAAAAGGGAAGGAGTTAGAGTTGGAGAAGGAGATGTGAGGACAGAAAGCAGAAATTAGAGAATGAATTGATTGTGGGCTTTGAAGCTGGAGGAAGGGCCCCAGAGCTAAGGAATGCAGGTGTCCTCCAGAAACTGAAATAGAAAAGGAAATGGATTCTCCCCTAGAGTTTTCAGAAGGGAATATAGCCCTGCCAACACCTTTATTTTATTCTTTTTCTAACACCCTTATTTTAACCCAATGAGACTGATTTTAGACATATGACCTCTAGAACTATAATTGTGTTATTTTAAGCCACTAACTTTGTGACCTATATAGATATATGTTTGATGTATACATATTAAAAATTATATACATTTGATCTTTCAGTTTAAAACTTCCCAAAAAAACTAAGACCCAAATGACTTCACTGGAAAATCTACCAAACATAAAATTTTCATGCCAATTCTACACAAACTCTTAAACAATTCAGAACAGGAACGAACACTTCCCAACTCATCTTATGAGGTTAGCATTACTCTGATACCAAAACTGGACAAAAACATTTCAAAAATCAAAACTGCAAGCCAGTTGCCCCGTGAATACAGCAAAAAAATTTCAAAGATATATTAGCAAAACAAGCCCACCAATATTTTTAAATGATAATACATCATAGCAAAGTGGAATTTATCCTGAGAATGCGAGATTGCTTAACATTGGAAAATCAATGGATATAATTCACCTTATCAATAGAAAAAAGAAGAAAACTCACCTCCTTCCACAGACACACCAATATACAACTATGTATGGAACAATTTCCTCCAAAAAACAATTTCAACATCAAACAAACCTTCAGCACTGCTCCCTAGATTTGAGCCCCAGTAAAGGATTTGAACCCCACATTTGGCACCCCAACTTTTAAGACCTGTGCTTGAGAGATGTGCCCCCAGGACGTCTAGCTGTGAAAGCCAACAGGGTTGCATCCCCAAGACCCACAAGGCTACAGCGAACTGAGAAACACTTCTTCAAGGGCTCATGTGGACTCACCCATTCCAGGGCCCAGAGTGGAGGCAGCCAATGGAAAGGCACCCAGACTTTCTGTGAAAGAGGCCTATTTGTTGATCTTAAAGCATAGGCATGGAGGGCCAGAGATCTAACTGAACACACACCTAGGAAACTACGGAAGTAATCTCCAAATATGGAGGTCTATGCTCTCCTTCTGCCTCACTCCAGGTCACCAGTAATCCCAGAAAGTCACTTGTACACTCGCGTGGAGCCCCGATTTTTGCTTTGTCACCCAGGGGACACCCTTAGTTCACCTAGCTCTGGTGGATAGCAGGGCTTATGCTCACAGGTCCTCAAGGTCTATAATCAACAGAGAAGGAATTCTTACTGGGGACCACCCCCAGGGTACAGTAGAGAGGCAACAGACTGGGGAGCCTAGACTCTGCTGAAGAGGCCTATTAGCTTATCATCACAGCTTCAGGCTGAGTGTTGGAGATGTGAATAAAGTACGCCAAAGATGGCCAACGAGGCTAAAACAGACTCTGGTCTCTAGCGTAGAGACCCCTCCTCCGGTTTCTTCTTCCTATGTTTGCTGTGTGCACAAAAACCCCCACAGATATGGAAGCTGACGACTATAAGTTACCCTCCCCACTTGCATTCGGCACTCAGAACTTTGGAGAAACAGTCTCCTCTGAGCCCACCAGTGTTAAATAAATCTCTGATCCACCAAGATCTCCGAGTGCCACTTGGTTTTTTCGCCAGTGTTCCAGCCTCGTTCTGTAAGGTACTTGGTTCCCTGACCGGGAAACCCAACCGTGCTGGCCCATTCTTGCCACCGGTTTGGGAGAACGGCGAGGTGGTGATGGAGAGAGGGATCGCAAGGGCGAAGGCGAGCCTGCCTGAATTTCGGCAGTCTCCTTCTTGGTTGCCTTGGGCCAGCTCTGCTCCATTGTTCCTGCCGGACTCAAAGAGACCTGGTAGGTGAGGACCTGGACCCAACGTCAGAACCAGTAAGGCCGGGGCCCCAAAGAAGTCAGGTCCAATCAAAAGGGTAGAAGGGGGACCTGATCAATTCCCAG
Source organism: Panthera uncia (assembly GCF_023721935.1). Classification (NCBI taxonomy): domain Eukaryota; kingdom Metazoa; phylum Chordata; class Mammalia; order Carnivora; family Felidae; genus Panthera; species Panthera uncia. The sequence continues at coordinate 100,300,430 of NC_064811.1, forward strand.
AGGACTTAATAGGTCTCACAGGTAGAAAATTTTGCAGGAGGGAAGACTCTGGGGTGTGTGTGTGTGTGTGTGTGTGTGTGTGTGTGAATGTGTGGCTCAGCCAGGCTTGCCAGTGGCTCCACGGACAGGCACCCTTAAAGTCCCCAAAAGTCTATGGAGTCTGAATGGGCTCTCTTGTGTCATGGTGAGAGTATAAGGTCTAGGGCAGTACCAGATCAGATTCCGAATGCAAGTCACAAAGCTGAGTCTGCTACAGCCAAACCTCACCTAAAGTTTCCCTTGGGAATGCAACCAGAGGAGTATCTGATTAGTCTTCTCATCCAAGGGGATACCCTCCCCTTGTCTGTCTTTGTGACACCAAACACAAGAAAGAAATTAATAATGGGATAAAAACAGAGTAAGCCTATGATTTTAGAGGTCATTCTCAAAAATTTTAAAAAGGGATTTTCAGGCAATTACAGGATGAAAATGACACCCAAGAAGTTAAGGAACTTTTGTGAACTAGAATGGCCCATATTCAATGTAGGATGGCCCCCAGAAGGGACATTAGATTCTCAAATAGTGCAGCAGGTTTGGCTAACAGTCACTGGGAACCCAGGCCACCCTGATCAATTTCCATACATCAACTCCTGGCTTGAAATTTCCCAAAATCCCCGCCTTGGGTGTGATTCGTTAGCAAACAGAGCCAGGCAAAGGTTTTAGCCACTTTATCTGGAGGCTCACCCAGGGAGCCAAAGAAGCAACCCACCACTCCTCTAAATTTAAAGGAGATGCAAAGGAAGATATTGTCTTTCCACCTCCTTATGACTTGCCAAACTCCCTCCCTGCTCCCCCTGAGCTTGAAACTCCTCCCCCATCTGTCTCTCTGCCCAGGCTGCAGCCCAGCCTGAGCCCCTGCCTCTGCATTCGGTGCCGCCCATCTCCCCACCCCTCTCGGACCCAGAGAATCCTCCCCCACAGGGGCCAGCAGCCAGAGTGCACCCCAGACCCAGACCTAACACTCTCCAAATGCCTGCAAGGGAGACAAGAGAGCCTGAAAGATAGAATGAGGACAGAACAGTCCAGCCCAGCCATTCCATGATGTATTATCAACCTTTCTCTACAACTGACCTCCTCAATTGGAAACACAACACTCTATCATACTCTGAAAAGCCACAAGCAATGGTCGACTTGATGGAGTCCCTCTTCCAAACCCACTGACCGACTTGGGAAGATTGTCAACAGTTACTTCACACTGTGTTTAAGAGAGAAGAAAGAAGAAGAATGAGAGAAACACAACAGTACCTAAAAGATCACTTACCTCTGGGGATTAATGACCCTGCTGTCTGGGTTCGAGCTGCTGCACCTGAAGAACGCCCAACATGGGATTTCACCACAGAAGAAGGACAGGCCCACATCCGATGATACCAGGAAGCCCTCCTTCGGGAAGTCCAAGCTGGAGCCAAAAAGCCCATGAACATGACTAAAATATCGTCAGTCACACAGCACCCTGGGCAGTCTTCCAGAGACTACTATGAAAGATTATGTGAAGCATACCGCGTATACACCCCATTTGACCCCGAGGCACCAGAAAGTCAACAGATGGTAAATACCTCTTTTGTGGCACAGGCTGCCCCAGATATCAGAAGAAAACCAGAAGTTGGAGGGCTTTGACGGGATGAATATCGCTCAGCTGATAGAGGTCACCAATAAAGTTTTCATGAACAGAGAAGTCATAGCCAAAAGAGAAGCAGAGAGAAGACTAAAAAAGAAGGCCACCCTTCTCGCAGCAGCACTAAAACAAACAGATGCCGCTAAGATGGGAAGGTCCCAACCACCAAAAGGGGGAAACCCAGAGCCTCCTTAGCAAGGGACCAATGTGCATACTGCAAAGAGAAGGGACACTGGAAGAATGAATGCCTGAATCAGAAGGGGCCCTCAAAACCCAGCCAATATCAGGAGGAACCTCGAGGCGAGAACCTTGTTGGTCTGGCCAGGGTAGAATCAGACTGAGGGAGACTGGGCTTTTTCTCTCTTGGCCCCCATGAGCCCACGGTTGAAATGAAGGTAGGGGGCCTAACAATAATTTTCATGGTTGACACTGGGGCTGAATACTCCATTGTTACTTCCCTGGTGGTGCCCTTAAGCCAAAAGACAGCAACCATACTTGGGGCTACTGGGACACAGGCGATGCAGCAGCCGTTATGTCAGGCTCGACAATGTGAACTTGAGGGTCACAAGGTCCGGCATGAGTTCCTCTACTTACCTGACTGCCCGATTCCTCTCCTGGGCCAGGATCTGCTCTCCAAACTTGGGGCCCAGGTAACTTTTGAACCCACTGGACACACTAGCCTCCAATTAAACCCAAGGCAGAAGGAAACCCTGGTCTTGGCGATTACCCTGCCAAGAGAAGAAGAATGGAGACTATTCTGCACCCAGGGTTTACCCTGGGATTCAGAATTCAGGTTTACATTCCCCTCTGTATGGGCTGAAGATAACCCACCTGGACTAGCTTGTAGTTGGGCCCCCATCATTGTTGACCTGATCCCTGGAGCCCAAACTCAGAGACAAAGGCAGTACCCCCTTCCACTAGAGGCTAGAATGGGTATACAAGAGCACCTGACCAAGCTCAGAGAAGCAGGTATTCTAATTGAGTGCCAATGGGCTTGGAATACCCCACTCTTGCCAGTCAAGAAGCCAGGAGGAGGAACTGACCAGTACGGGATTTGAGGGCCATTAACAAAGTGACTATTTCCTTACACCCAGTGGTTCCAAACCCGTATGCTTTCCTCAGCCAAATACCAGGGTCAGCCAGATGGTTTACATGCCTCGACCTAAAGGATGCTTTGTTCTGCCTCCACCTGGCTCCTCAAAGTCAACCATTGTTTGTCTTTGAATGGGCTGAGCCTGTTACAGGCTCCAGATGCAGCTGACCTGGACACGACTTCCCCCAAGGTTTCAAGAACTCACCCACTCTTTTTGGGGAAGCACTAGCTGCAGACCTCACTGACTTCCCAAGGGAAACCACAGGGTGTGTCCTCCTCCAATATGTAGATGACCTTCTCCTTGCCAGTAACACCCAAGAAGACTGTATTAAAAGTACCAAGGCCCTCCTGCAGCTCCTGTCCTACTCGGGGTATCGGACCTCTTGGAAGAAGGCACAGATTTGTCAGCAGCAGGTCCGATACTTAGGCTTCCTCCTCACAAAAGGAAAAAGAGAACTAGGACCAGAAAGGAAGAAAGTTATCAGCACACTGCCACAGCCCCAAACAAAACAAGGCTTGCGTGAATTTTTAGGGGCTGCAGGGTTCTGTAGCATTTGGGTTCCCAGATTCTCAGCCATAGCGAGTCCAGACCAGGAGCCCCTCGCATGGACTTCAGAGGCAAGGGCCGCTTTCACAGAAATAAAGTTGGCTCTGGGATGAGCCCCAGCCCTGGGTTTGCCTGACATAGAAAGGCCCTTTAACCTCTTCCTACATGAAAAGGACAAAATAGCCCTTGGAGTGCTCACTCAGAGCATGGGGCCTTGGCAATGGCCAATGGCCTACCCGTCAAAAAAAAAAAAACTTCATCCTGTGACTAAAGGACGGCCACTGTGCCTCAGAGCGCTGGCAGCCACAGTCCTGCTCATCAAGGAGGCAGACAAACTCACACTGGGACAAATGCTTAATGTTAAGGTCTCACATGGAGTCATGTCCCTCATGAGCACCTAAGGATATCGTTTCCTCTCCAATTCTCAGCTGACACAATAACTACTCCAAGACTAGGCTATAACAAGCCCGGAGATCACCCTGTTCAGCAATGGGAGCAGCTATTTACAAGAGGGCAGTCAAAGAGCAGGATATGCGGTAACCACAACCACTGAAATTCTGGAAGCCAAGGCCTTGCCAGAAGGATGGTCGGCACAATGAGCTGAACTGTACGCCTTAACCCGAGCCCTCATCCTTAGCAAAGGTAAACGAGTTAACATCTACACTGATTCCAGGTATGCCTTTGTTACTGTGCGTGTACACAGGGCCATCTGTAAAGAAAGAGGCTTCCTTACTGCTGCAGGGAAAACTATCAAAAATAAGGAAGAAATACTAAAGATTCTTGAGGCCGTATGGCTGCCAGACAAGGTAGCTATCCTACACTGTAAGGGACATCAGAAAGGAGATGACCCCATAACTCAAGGAAATCACCTGGCTGACAAAACAGCCAGAACGGCCACCTGTGGTGACCCAGGCAAAGCTCCTACCTACACTATGACTTGCGCCCCAGAGGGAAGACTCCCCTCCCCTGTACATAAATGAAGAAAGAAGTTGGGCCTCAACAGAAGGGGGCACACTAAGCAAAGAGGGATGGTGGGTCATGCCAAATGGACACATCTTTGTCCCGCCAAAGATGTGGGAAAACACATAGTGAAGGAATATCACCAACTCACGCACCTAGGGAAAACTGCACTAGAGGCCCTCCTCAAAAAGAACTACTGTATCAGCCAGCTGCCGGCATTATGCTGAGCTGTCAGTGAATAATGTGTAATGTGTGCCAAAAACAATGCTTGGTCTGCCCCACAGCCCCCGCCTGGCACACAAAAGATGGGGGCTGCCCCTTTCGAAGACTTAGAGGTGGACTTTACTGACATACAACCAAATAAAGGGTTCAGGTACCTTCTTGTAATAATCTGCACATATTCAGGATGGGTCAAAGCATTCTCGACCAGAACAGAACAAAGTCACGAGATGGCCAAAACCCTTCTACGGGAGATTGTGCCTCGGTTTGGTCTATCTTTAACCATACACAGTGATAACGGACCTGCATTTGTGGCAGACATTATACAAACCCTGACAAAGTCCCTCAACATTACCTGGAAACTACACACTGCTTACCGACCCCAGAGCTCAGGGAAAGTAGAGCGGATGAATAGCACCCTCAAGGAAACCCTGGCTAAATTCCACCAAGAGACTAATCTCCCATGGCCAGATTTACTACCGCTGGCCCTCCTGCATGTCCGATGCATGCCTGGGGCACTGAGATTCTCCCCTTTTGAGTTATTATATGGGTGACCCCCTCCATGTTTAGGAAAACTCCCAGGAGACCTACACCAGCTTGGAGAAAAGGGAATAAGAGAACAGCTCCAGACCTTGGGGGCGGTCCTAAATAAGTTACAGAGATACACCATAGAGAGGGCCCCAATTTCCTTAGGGACCCCTGTTCACCCCTTTCAGCCAGGAGACTCTGGGTGGGTTAAAGATTGGAAGAGGGAACCTCTTAGACCACAGTGGACAGGGCCTCATACTGTTATTTTAACAATTCCTACAGCCTACAGGCTGTACAGGTGATACTCCTACAGGTATCATCCCATGGTTCCATCGCTCCAGAGTTAAGAAGGCCAACTCAGAAGAACCCACAACCTGGCAAAGTGATCCAGATCCAGTCAACCTACTTAAACTGACCCTCAAAAGGGAAACTGGCCCCTGAGACCTCCAGCCCTGCTCCAGCCACACCCCGGAAGCTGGCTGGCCTGCGCACGGCAGAAGCTTGAGGAATCAGTGCATGAACCTAGCCCAAGGGTTTGGATGCAGCTCTGACAGCCCTTGCCCCTTACTGGTGTAATAGCCCTAATCTTACTTCTTACTGTTTGGGCTGATAGAGACTACACTAACAAGCTAGACGTGGGACAAAAGATGCATACTGGGTCTCACATACCTCCTCTGGATGGGAGGATTATTAAGTATTTCCTGTATATTATGATAACTTCTCTCACCCTTACAACTGCTGCTTACCTACTTTGCCCCCAGGATTGTTATATGACAATAACAGGGTCAAGGGCGTTCAGCGCCTTCACCTCCCTCCACAAAGATTGCTTCAAGGGAAAAACACTCACTCTCTGTCAGTCACCCGGTGCCCCAAGGACTAAGTATTGGACCATAGAGATAACCCAAAATGTCAGGAACCCATATCACAACAAGGGCCTCCAGAGAGGGAAGTGAGCTTGCTACACTTACCTTCCTCGATGGGGGATCTCAGACGGGGGAGGAGTGAAAGACAGGGCCCTTCAAAAAGTTATAAAAGACACCCAGGATAGGGTAATACAAGCCATAAAGGTGACCACTCCCCCGGCAGCCTACCAAGGTTTGAAACTTTCAGCCATCAACCAGATGCTTACCAATTCCCCATTCCAGCATTGGGCCAACACTACTCTATAAGTCCCCCATAAAATAGATAATCACACCCAAACCTGCTGGATGTGCTTGCCCCTCAGCCAGAGGGCTTACTTAGCCATTCCCACCCCTTTGACCTGGGAAGCTCCTGAAAATCTCAAAACCAACACCTCTGTCTTAATTGGACCCCTGGCCACTGGGATCTTTCTCACAAATGCCGACAATCTAGTCTGTACAGTCCCTGAAGGTATGAACAGTACCTCTCTATGCAGAAGAAATATAACCTTAAAGAGGAATGCAACCCTGTGTTCAATCCCTGGGGTGTTCTATCTGTGTTCTAATTCAGCCTACCAATGCTTAGAGGCCAACTGGACTCAGATATGTTATTCCAACTTCCTAACTCCAGAGATATCCCTTTACACTGTAGATCAGCTCCTAACAGCCTTTAGCCCCAAGTCCCAGGCTAAACAGACAGTCCTGCTACCCGTTCTGATAGTAGCAGGAATTGCAACAGGAATAGGAACCGCAATAGGAGGCATAGGTTCATCTGTAGGACTATACCACAGACTATCTCAAGAGATAAATGAAGACATGGAATGGGTGGCAGATTCTCTGGTAACCTTACAAAGCCAAATAAACTCTCTTTGGAGGGCGGCAGTGACCCTCCAAAATAGGCAAGTCCCTCCATCTCCTCGCTTCAGAAAAAGGAGGGACTTGCATCTTTCTGGGGTAGGAATGTTGCTATTTCGTAAACCAGTCAGGAATTGTTACAACTAAGGTTAAGGAACTCAAGGAAAGAATTCAACGTAGACAACAGGAAAGTATCAATCAATGGAAAGGATGGGATCTCACGGAATGGGCATCCTGGCTTCCTGCCCTGGCAGGGCCCCTCCTCTCCATAATTTTACTTGTATCCATCAGCCCCTGTATACTGAATGCCCTAGTATGTTTTATTGAAAACACTTTGGTGTTGCTCACCAAACTACTGCATGTATGTTAGCCTTCCGAGAGTACCAACCTGTAAAACTGAAAGGTGATGCCTTCTAAAAGTTTTTTTAAAAGGCATCAAAGGGGGGAATGTTGGAGAAGTGAATAAAGTACGCCAAAGATGGCCGACGAGGCTAAAACAGACTCTGGTCTCTAGTGTAGAGACCCCTCCTCCGGGTTCTTCTTCTGCTGTGTGCACAAAAACCCCCACAGATATGGAAGCTGACGACTATAAATTACCCTCCCCACTTGCACTCGGCGCTCAGACCTTTGGAGAAACAGTCTCCTCTGAGCCCGCTGGTGTTAAATAAATCTCTGATCCACCAAGATCTCCGAGTACCATTTGGTTTTTCTGCCAGCATCCCAGGCTGGTTCTGTAACATGAGGAGCAGGTTTGCAAATGAACACATATCCTAAAGGCTGACTGTAATCCTCTCCAAAGACCAGTCTTCTCATTCTCCCCTTGTGTGACCCAGATCGCCAGTGTCCCTCAGAGAGGAGTTGCACATGTGTCTGGTGCCTGCTTTTAAGGCTGCCACCCAGGAGACACCCTTTGGTCACCTGGCTCTAGGGACCAGCAGGGCTTGCATTCGTGGGTCCCAGGAGACTGGGACAAAGGGAGCGATGGTGCACGACTGGCTACCACACCCAAACGCAGAGACACTAGACCGAAACACACCCCCAGACTTTTTGTTAAAGAAGCCTATATGCTTGTCTTGGAGCTTCAGCCTGAGGGGCAGGCTTCTGGTTTAACACACACCTAGGGGCCTGCTGAAGTGCTCGCCAGTGACAGAGGCCAATGGGCACTACCATTGCAGCTCCCCTGCCTTGCTGTGGTTCACTGGGACTCCTGGATGGGAGCTTGTGCACTCGTCTGATTTTTACAGCTGCCACCCAAGGGACACCTCCCAATTACCTGGTTCTAGTAGTCGGCATGGCTTGTGCTCATGGCTGAAGGGCTGTTACAAATGGTGAAGTAGTTCTTACCCAGCCACCCACCCCAGGGCATAGCACAGAGACAGCAGAGTGAATAGTGCCCAGTTTTTCTGTGAAAGAAGCCTATTAGCTTATCTTCATAGCTGGGGCCTAACAAGTAGGATTCTCTCCTTTTTTTTTTTAATTCATTTTTGAGAGACAGAGAAACAGAATACGAGCAGGGGAGGGGCAGAGAGAGAGGGAGACACAGAATCCCAAGCAGGCCCCAGGCTCCGAGCTGTCAGCACAGCACCCGATGCTGGGTCCCGTGCAGGGCTTGAACTCACGAGCGGTGAGATCATGACCTGAGCCACTTAACTGGCTGAGCCACGCAGGCGCCCCATAAGGGGTAGGATTCTAATAAAAAATACACCTAGAGGCTAAAATTCTTTCCACAAACCAGGGAGGCTGGCAGGTGCCATCTTCATTCCCTCCCTTGCCCCACTCCATGTTCCTGGTGTTCAAGAAAGGAGTTTGTGTAGATGTATGGTGCACCGGCTTTTGTGACTACTGCCAGAGGACACATCCCTTGATAGCCTGGCTCTGGAGGCCTGGAGGGCTCTGTTCACCAGTTCAGTGAGAGTGTACCAAACTAAGAAATAGTTCTTAACTGGCCATCACCCTAGGACTCAGTGTAGAGAAAGCAAACAGAAATGCCCATCTCTCAGTCTTCCCCTAAAAAGGGGATTTTTACATGCTTTAAAAGCTTCTGCCTGAGAATCTGGATTCCAATTAGCCTGAATCTAGGTAATGACTGAGATTCACCCCCACCACCCTTTAGGACCCTAAATGGTCTTGGTGCACCTTCAACTCCTGGGAGCCACTAAGAATAAAAGTAGGCTGCTTGAACAATTACAAAGATTTGAGAGACAAGTCCGTATTCATTGCAGAATTATTGACAAATTGCGAAGACCCGGAAGCAACCTAATTTCCATCAGTGGATGAATGGATAAAGAAAATGTGATATATATAGACAGCACACTATTATTCAGCCATAGAAAAGAAGGAAATCTTGTCATCAGTGACAACATAAATGAAACTTGAGGACATTATGCTAAGTGAACTAAGTCAGAGAAAAGATACTCTATGACTTCTATGACATGTGGAATCCAAAAAGTGACAACAAAAAAACAAAGTTATGGAAAAAGAGATCAGATTTGTGGTTACCAGAGGTGGGGAATGGGGAACGGGGTAATTGGGTGAAAGTGGTCAAAAGGTACACACTTCTAGTTATAAGATATGTAAGTACTGGGGATATAATGTACAACACTTAACACTGTGTGATCTCACATATTTGAAAGTTAAGAGATCCTAAGAATTATCATCAAGGAGAAAACTTTTTTTTTTAATTTATATGAGATGATGGATGTTAACTAAATGTATTATGGTAATCCTTTTGCAATATATATGTAAGTCAACTCATTATGCTGTATTAAACTTACACAGTGATGTATGTCGATTATATCCGAATAAAACTGGAAAAAAAATATGTAGGCAATTGATTCTCAACTTGGCTCTGCATCAGAATTGCTTATGGAAAAAAAAAAAAAGCAATGTTATATGTACATATAATTTTTAAGGCTCCATGGTTATTCTTATTAGCAGCCAAGGTCGTAACAAGAACAAATTACTACTTAAAAATTTCCAAAGGGAGAGCAGTCCACTTATAAAAATGTCTTATTTATTAGCAATCACATGCTTTTAAAAAATGCTTACCTAAGGGTGTCAGTGCAAAAAAGGAAACTGACACCAATTCAAGAAGCAGTTTGAAAGCAGAAAACTGAAAGGTAAATATTATAAGAAAGAAAGAAACTGCTTCTTTCTAACAGATGTTGCCTGCTTTTTTATCTCAAAGAAGGTAGCAGATGAAAATAGGAAAAACAAGTTAATAATAGGAAAGAGAAAAGTATGCTCTGAATTTTTAGGTTGTTTTATTTTATTTTAATTTTTAGGCTGTTTTAAAATAGCTTTTCTACTAAGCAACTAGCATCCTAAGCATCACCTTAATTGATGCTATATATGCTATAAATCAATCAGAGACCCCTTAACCTCTCTCTCGTTCCACATGCAGAGGGATGCAGCTGCAATTCACGTTTATCACCCAAAAGTCAACTGCAAATTCAGCTGTCAGGTGACACCATTGCCAATGACTAGCTTAGAAAAAGATATCATTGCTAATGGTATTATGCTCAGTGAAACAAGTCAGAGAGAGAAAGACAAATACCATATCATTTCACTCATATGTGGAATCTAAAAAACAAATGAATAAACAAAGAAACAAAAAGCAGCACCAGACCTTAAGTACAGAGAACAAACTGATGGTTACCAGAAAGGAGAAGGACAAAGGGATGGGCAAAATGGGTGAAGGGGAGAGGGAGATACAGACTTCCAGTGATGGAATGAAGAAGTCATAGGAATAAAAGGCACAGCATAGGGAATATAATCATTGGTTTTGTAGTAGCGTTCTATGCTAACAGTAGTAGCTACATGTGTGGTGAGCACAGCATGACCTGTAGAGTTGCTGAATCACCATGTTGTACAACTGAAACTAATGTAACATTGTACCAACCATACTCAAATAAAAATGATTTTTAAAAAATTTTTCTGAACACATACAGATAATTCAGGAGGAAGGAAATGTTTATTTTTCATTGATCTTTTGAATGCAATCTTTTGAATGAAACCAGGTTTAATTTAGTAGCAAACTTGATTAGTAACACTTCCAGGAGTTCATAATTTCAAGGCTAGAGTTCCGATTAAGGAAATACGGTTATCAATTTAATATAAATGAAGTTTTTTAAAAAGGCTAAAAGCGTCTCATCTTTTAAAAGAAAGTATAAATGACACAGACTTTAGACTTTAGTAACATAAGTACACTTCAGTACTATAATAAACAAAGAGAAAGATCTTAACTGAATATCAGAAAGAAGCACCACTATTTTTCTTCTGCAACATGTATGTTTTGGTCATTAGCATACTAGCATGAATAAGGCAATGTGTCAAGCACCAGCATACAGAAAGTGCAGCGAGATGTGAAGGAGTCATGGCGGCGGTGGTAGGCACGGCACAGGAATCTCTTTCCAGCTGGTACCTCAGTCATCTTCTCCCCCACACAGCAGCAAGAGGGCTTTCTTATAGTCCCCAGACGTATCACCCTGAAACCCAAATGTACTCCGTTAAGCTCTGTGAGTCACAGAAGCCTCAGAAAATAAAAAACTAAATGTCTGGCAAAAAGTTTTATTCATGTGACTTTTCTCTCAAGTGGATAATCTCTGTGTATGTGACTTTCACATCAGGAATGTTATACCAGGAGTTTCCTACCAATGTAACATATGTTTAATTTCTAATTGCACCCCTTAAAGGCACAGCTCTAAGACAATGAAGTACGCTCTTCTTCAGTTAGTAATACAGAGAACAAGGAAGATTTTACAATGATATTCAAATCAAGGTTTCTAAACCTCTAAGTTTCTATCATATACTCTGTGTCTGGCTAAGGGAGGCAATCCTGGGACTGTGTGGCTGTTATGTCTTTGCTTCAAAGACAGAGGAGCAGGATAAGCTTTACCTCTGCTTATCTCATATACAGATATGTAGGATAAATTAATCTTTCAAGCTCAGAGTGCATACAAGAACTCTCCAGTGTCCTTCAACCCAGCCACACCATACACACACACACACACACACACACACACACACACACACACACACACACACACAAAGTTCAAAGCTTGCTCAGTTGAGATTCTGCTTTGCATATGGCCCACTTTCCCCTTTATTAAAAGAAAGAAAGAAGAGAGAGTGAAAAGAGAGAAAGGAAAGAAAGTCAAAAGGCCTTAAGCCAACTTTAAATTTAGGCCACAGTCTCCCTTGCTTTTAAAGAGACAAAAATGATAGTAATACCCAAGCTCTTTACTTATTTCTGATATAACCTGGTTGGTTCTTTCCTGAACTATGAACCAATACCACAGACAAGCTGATAACAGACAATAAAGAAAGGAAAGTCTGATATGGGAGGAAGGAGGAACTAATAAAGACAGTTGGAACTGATAAAAGAAAGAAAGAACAAACACCTTATCATCAGGGGCAGGGGCTGGGTTTGTTGAGTCATCTGTCACCACTACTAAATAATGCTGCTAGGCTCACCAAAAGCCTCAAGCCTTACCAAGAGCCAATCTTTCACTTGGGAGCTATCATCCGGACTTTAGGAAACATTATGCCAAGTTTCATAAGTCATAGCTCTAATCACACGATTAAAATTGTAAACTTTAAGCAAGAACTGGGTTCTCTCATCCATGTCTTACCTGCTATCTATTGTTCTGCTCTGGATTTCTGAACATAATTTAAAGAAAGATTCTACTACCTTAATCATGGAATAAAGAGAGGTGGCAAAATTCTTCCGGAACTCCTTCCTAATGTTAAACAAATCAATCTCGCTCCTGGACACCACGACTCTGATGAGGGTATGATCATCTGTCCCAGCTCCCTTTAATAAGGAAAAAGAGAGAGGAACATTGTTTAAAAATGTCAAATATGGCATCAAACTCTCCTGAGTTAGGATGAATCAATAAAGTAAAACAATTTGGTAGCATGTTTTAAGGGGAATAAAAAAACCCAAAGTCTATCATTTAAATCATAATAATATGCAAAGATAACTAGAAAGATAAATTAATTAGATGGAAGACTCCAGGTATGCACTTACCTTCATAGCATAGTAGAGGGTTTCTGCAAGGTAGGCAGGTATGCTTCGAATAGATTTCACTAAGAAAATAAATACAATGGTCAGATGCTATTCTGATAGGAAAAGAATTAAGTAATTAAAAACCAAAAGTTGCTTCATGCTTATTGCTCTACTTTACAAATATAAAAGTAACATAGGCTAAAAAACTGCTCATTTGCAAGCTGATCTGATCTCCTTATTCACCAAGTATTTTCTTAGCAACTGGGTTGAGATTTACTTAAAGTTCTGAGTTCTACATAGAAAGGTGTGTAGGACAGGGCACGTGAATTTTTCAACCCCCCTTTGTTCTATGAGTACCTTTCTGCTATCACAGTTTGGGTGGCCTGGGCTATTACCCACAACTTTCTTCATCTTCAATAAATTATACAGGCATCCTAGAAGTTTTAAATCCAACACATTCAAGCAAATAACACAAGGTAACCACTCTATCTAATCTTCGACAAATCTTAGACTATCTTTCTATAGTCTTAACCTAGGTATTCTCTCCATATTCTTTAATATCCATGATTTACATAGAGCAGCATGAGACTTACCCAATTCAGTAGAAACACCCAGATTAACGGATAAGAGAAAAAGAGTATCTTCCCTGAACATATATGTATCTACTCTGTTTCAGGGCTGCTCAGACCTCAGTTGGCTCAACTTCAGAAACTATCCATATGAAAATTTCTTAATATACAGAAATAACAATCCATGAATTGGGGGTGGTAGAGTTATTCTCTCTTTTCCAACGCTTAAATAAAACAGCCACCAGTAACTAAAAATGTCATTATTTCAAATCTATTGTAATTATGAAGGGGCTGTCTAAAAGTTTTCTTTTAAAATTCATTAACTGCGGAAGTCAAACCAAAGGCTACTATTAGTGGTGGTTCATGAACGTCATTAGCTTATTCTCCAGACAACAGCACAGAACTTGAGATCAATGCCAAATACTCAGAACAAACAGCAGACAGGTTCACTCCAAACCCATATGAAAACTAGGGCCACTGGGAGCTCACAAACTAGATTCTCCCTGGATTTAGAGAGTATATACAAACTCAGTTCTTCAATGTTTCTAGATCATTCTGAATATTTAGCTGAAACCAATTTCTAAATTAATTTGAAAATAACCATTATTATATCTTCCATCATACAAAAGATACTTTTTCTAACTCAGATTCCAATATCTCAGTCAGCCTCAAAGTTGTGAGGACAGTATTCAAAAGAATACTAAAATTCCACAAGAATCTGAAATATTTAAAAGCCTCTGAGATAATGCTCACACTTCAGATTCATAATAAAATAGTAATATATTTAATGCAGCTTCAAAATGACTTTCAAACAATTGTTTCAGTATTTCCATGGGATTAGATGAACTAACCAGATTAATTCATTTCCAACATCAAAACAGACTTTGAATTGGAAATTGAGGAGTTTGCTTCACCCAAATATCATAAGACCTTCTTTTCATAAAGAAAGAAGTGGTTCTTTTCAGATACACCTTCAATTGAATAAATGCTTTAGCTCTTAACACCATAAATTTTATATACATTGTAAAACTACCTACCAACAGCAAGGAGTAGTTGCTCCAAATTACCAGAAGTCTCTCGGTCAATAGTTTCCTCAATTTGGAATCCTGATATAGTCATGTATTTATCAAACACTATAAGAAAGAAAAATAATTTCTTAATCATGTAAAGATCATTCTGCAAGGAAAGAAGGTATTTACTCTAAGCATGTTTTGTCCTACTGAACACAAATCTCCCCTTTTTCCTTGCTGACAGAACCTGGACTTTGTTGTAGAGCCTCAATATGGCAAGCCCTCAACAATGGATTATAAATGTTGTTTGTTCACTGATTTCCTGGCCTCTACTTACTAGTTACAACCAATGAGACCCAAAGGTAAATCTGCTGGAGAGGATTCTGAGAAATTTTTCTTTCCTTATTAAAAAGTGATAAACAGGGGCCCCTGGGTGGCTCAGTTGGTGAAACATCCAACTTCGGCTCAGGTCATGATCTCATGGTTCATGAGTTCGAGCCCCACGTCAGGCTCTGTGCTGACAGCGCAGAGCCCACTTCAGATCCTCAGTCCTCTCTCTCTCTGCCCCTCCCCTGCTCGTGCTCTGCTCATGCTTTCTGTCTCTAAAAAATAAACATTGAAAAAAAAAATTTGTTTTAAGTGATAAACAGGTATGATTGGTTTGTCCCTTTCTTCTTGCTATTAAAGTGGTTGATAAATTTGGAGCTTCAGTAGCCATCCTGTGACAATGAGGTACAGAGCATGAGAAAGAAAACCCCAAAATACCAAGGACAGTGGTGCAGAAAAACAAAGAGAGCCCAGGTCTTGCCAAATCAGCCAAGGAATGCTACCTACAGAAAAGCCAATTTTTAAAGCCCCGATTACTAAGGCCACTGAACTCATTCCCACTTGATACCACAAGAACTGATGAATGTCTAGAGATGAGGTCATGCATCCCACTACTTAGGAGGAAATACTGAAGTGAACCACACACAGCTCAGTGATTTGTGACAATAAGAGTGACAATCTAGAGGCCTAGCTCCCTCCTCACCCTCTGATTGCAAAGGGGAACTAAGGATCTCTAGTTCTGTAAACACAAGAGCAACGAAGAGAATTGTGAGATTTCTCATGGCTACCAAAAGGAAGAAATACAAAAACTGATTCACTCAGTGTGTGTCTGTTAAACAGTACATATTTTGGCACACTGGCTCCTGTACTTTCAAAATTAACCAAAGTACCAGCAGCATACACATTTTTTTTTTCACTCACCCCTTCTCAAATGAGACACACTTCGTGTTCCAAAGATGGTGATAAACTTTTCTTCATCTGTCCCCCATTTCAGTTCTCCAGCTTGAAACAAAGCCTGTGAAAATTTCAACCTCAATTAGTATATTGTCCCTCCCTCTCATTTCCAGGTTCTGAATCATACCTGTGTTTTATTCCCTGTACGTTAATGTGCCCGATTCACCATCTTACACTTTTCATTTCTGTTTCCTAAACTCAATGAGGTGAGTATGGAGCTACTTTGGAGCTTGCCACTGAACTGTGCCACAGATTAGTGAGTCAAAGGAATAAAGCACAACAATGGGGCAAGGTTAAACGGTCTCAAAATGTCTACCATGCTGTGTCTTTCAGGGGCAATGGTGTGGTTGGCAGAAATTTCTGATCACTTCACTCTTGACACATCCACTTACAGACTGGGAAAGAATTTAACTAGAAGCTAAATGGTCTACATTTTCTGTTTTGCTTACTCAGCAGCTATTCAGGAACACATGATAAAAAAATAAACTCCATATTTCCCCTTTTCAACTGCAGTTTAACCAAAACTAGCTACAAAGAGCTTTCACATTTCTAAAAGATCACAATGGGGGTGGGGGGTGAGCCTGGGTTGCTCATTCAGTTAAGTGTCCGACTCTTGAATTCAGCTCAGGTCATGATCTCAGCATTCGTGGGTTCAAGCCCCAGGTCGGGCTCTGCACTGAAAGCATGGGGCCTGCTTGGGATTCTCTGCCTCTCTCTCTCTCTCTCTCTCTCTCAAAAATAAACAAATGCACATTTAAAAAATAAAATAAAAATAAAAGATCACAATGACTTTTTAAAAGGTTGGGGGTAGATCACAACACTTGGCATACAGCAGGCAATTAACATATACTTGTTGAATAGTTTGTCCAGATTTACTTCTTAAATGGAGACTATATGGTTTTTAGTATTCATATAATTGCTAAAAAAAATAAAATTAAATTATATATAAACATCATCATTAAACCTGATCCCACTTACTGAGATGTGGATAATTTATTAAAACCCAATGCATCAATCTTTAAAATGTCTATACTACCCTTTTATTCATTTCCAGGTAAGTATACCTGTTAAGCCAAGACAAATGCAATTTGCTAAGCCTTCAGCTGCCTTTCTGCTCACAAGTGGCATACCACATAAGGACAGAAGGTGATGAGATCACAGCACGTGTTTAGATGTAGAAATTTTGATCAGTGTGTTTAAAAATGTAAATTATGGTGAGATAGATCTAGTTTTTGTTATATTTCCAGGAAATTTTAAAAAATGAGTCACATCTTTACACTCAATTTTGAAAATGATTTATTTTAATGATAAAAATAAATAATACCAATCCTGGTCATGCGAGCATGTTCTTCAGAACTGAAAAGAGTTACAACGAAAGTTGTGCAAGTATCTAAATTTTAGAACTACATCATGGTGTTATAGACCTGTCTTAAAATAACTTTTAAACCTAATTACAAAAATAACACATGTTCACTGAGAAATTTTATATAACAAAAGAAAAAAAAAACAAATAAAAAAAATTACCATGAATGCCAATATCCTAAAGATATCGGTTACTACCTCTACATTTTCTACACATAGATAAGATATACATACACATTGACACCTAAAAGAGGGGGTGCATTCTACACAATCCTGCAAGCATTACTGAAGTACTCCTTTCTGAACAACTATTCCATATTTCTAGAAATTTTCTCTAGCAGGTATGGCAGAGTTAGGCCTGTAGTATGGAAATCATTTGCAAAATGGCTATTTAAAATCTCTTGGAATGCCTGGGTGGCTCAGTTGATAAAGTGTCCGACTTCAGCTCAGGTCATGATCTCACAGTTTGTGAGTTTGAGCCTCACATCAGGCCCTGTGCTGACAACCCAGAGCCTGGAGCCTGTTTCGGATTCTGTGTGCCCTTCTCTCTCTGCTCCTCCCCTTCTCACACTCTGTCTCTCTCTCTCTCAAAAATAAGTAACATTAAAAAAAAAAACACAAAAAAAACTAGAATCTCTTAATTTTCTTAAAAGAATTATGTTTTAGATCAATACATATTCTAAAACTACTGAGTAAATCATATGCAGTAATGATAATCTTCACATGGAATAATGATTTTAAAAAAAGTTTTTTTAATGTTTATTTATTTTTGAGAGAGAAAGAGAGAGAGAGAGCACAGGCAGAGAAGGGGCAGAGAGAGAGAGAGGGAGACACAGAATCCGAAGCGGGGTCCAGGCTCCAAGCTGTCAGCATTAGAGCCCAACGCAGGGCTCGAACTCAGGAGCCATGAGATCATGACCTGAGCTGAAGTCAGACGCTCTACTGACTGAGCCACCCAGGCGCCCTGGAACAATGATTTTTTAAAGTTTTGGTTTTGTCTTGTTTGAATGTTAAGAGTCCTTTCTTCTAAATGAGGATGGCAAATATCCACGGAGCTGCTCTGGATGAAGGACCCTCACACCTTTTCATCCTCCCCTCTTCCCTCAGAGTAGGCTTTACAGTTTAGCTCAGTTTGATAACCCCTGGTTCAGTGCAAAGGTTTTAGAGTCAAAAAGATTTGGTCCTTGTCCTTATCTGTGAGATCTTAGATGAGTTACTTAATCTCTTCTTGAGTCTCAGTGTTTTCACCTACAGAGTAGGAATAATATTTCTACAGAGGCGTTAATGCAGATTATGTAACTTATATAATGACTACATCAAATAGTATCAGGTCATCAAAAGCAGATACTCGGTAAACATTGATTCCTTCTCCTTCCCCTCTCTTCCCCCTCCTTCCCCTAAGAGCATAGCTTTTTCTCTATGAGCATGAAACAAGAATTTAGAGGGGGGGGGGTGGGGGGAAGAGGTAAAATCAGTTTAAAGCATTAAAAATGTAAGAGAGTAAAGTGGATTATCCACAAAAATGTTAATTTCCCAGGTGAATGACTCACTGTGACTTATCAAATTCCTGAAACAGAATGAATCCTCTTAGTGCCAGGTATCGGTAGAGAAAAAATTCAAAAGCTTATAAAAGGGCCAAGTGCCCTTTTTTTGTCTCAGCTTACTCTCAATTAAGAAATCTTAAATTCCCATTAGTGAGAACAGTCCAGCTGCCCTTGCTACAAGAATTAGGTGTGTTCTGTTTCCTAAGGATGAAAGGATAATTATTTTTAACAGGCTGAATTAGTTAATAATAATACATTTCAAAGAATCAAAAACTGGGGTGCTTGGGTAGGTCAGGTGGTTAAGGATTGGACCCTTAATTTTCGCTCAGGTCATGATTTCCTGGTTCACGAGATTGAGCCCCCTATCAGGTTCTGTGCTGACAGCATGGAGCCTGCTTGGGATTGTCTCTCGCTTCTTCTCTCTCTGCCCCTCCCTGCTCATACTTCCTCTCTGTCTCAAAATAAATAAATTAAAAAAAAAAAAAAATAGAATCAAAGACTGATGGCCTGTATAGCATGTTCTATGTTGTTCCTAATCACCGAAAGTGTAAAGAAAACCTGGATTCTATTTCAGGGATATTTTAAAGTAACTTCATAAGACAGTTTTCGGAGGTATAAAGTTTCCCCTTCAGGGTTCTGAATGGTCATATCTTCTGCACAGCAGTTAAGTGACCTGTATAGACCCAGTACTCAAAATGTGGTCCCAGAACCACAGAGGTATCACCTGAGAGCTTGTTAGGAATACAGAATCCCAGGCTCCACCCAGACCTACTGAATCAGAATCTGCTGTTTTAAGGACATCCCCAGGTGATTCACATGCACTTAAAAGTTCAAGAAGCAATGCTATACACTGAGTACTCTGAGGAGAGAAATCAATGAAATTGAGGTAAAAATGCACTGTTTCCACTCCCTAGCCTCACACTGCAGCAATGCTCTCATTACATCACCAGCTATGCTGAGAAATCAGCCTACTGCTAATGTAAGACTCACTGCATTCATCTGAGACTACTAGAGTTGGCTTCTTCCACAGTGACCACTAAAAAGCATCTAGCACTCCTACTCTTGAGAGTAGGAGTATGAGAATCACATTGTTTCCTACAAAACCCACAAATAATTAATGCTTGGAAAGCAATAAGGTCATTCCTAACAGTCAGGAGTACAGGTTTGAAGGGATGACTAGAGCTTTCTCCTCAAGGAGCCAAATTTCTTCCTTCAAGAATGCAGAGTTAAGCTAGACCTGTGCTTCAAATCTATATTTAATAAACCTTTTACATGGTACAGGAATCAAGGGAGAGGAACTAACAGGTAAAAACACAGACTGTTGTCTAGTTGAAAGAGAAAGAGCTTGAGGGTTAGACTGGCAAAGGTATGAATCCAGCTCCACTAGTCGGTGGGAACCATGGGATTGATTCTCAAATCCCTGAGCCTCGGTTTCCTTATGGATAAGAGGAAAATCATCCCCTCTACTTCACAATTATGTACTAATCCATTCACCAGTTATATACTGAATGCCTACTAAATGCTAGATCCAGAGGATACAAACCAAACTGACAGCTCAGAGTGCCCTGGGTAAGCAGACAAGTGAATAGGCAGCTTCAATATAAGTTGGGTGGACTGTGACAGGAAGCTGGAGATTCTACAGTCTTTCCTAAGGGCACCTGATATATACTTGGAGGGGTCAGGCAGGGAGATCTGAAAAGTAGCTAACCTGAAGACTGACTCCTGAAGAGGAAATAGTCAGGTGAATGGGTGGAGGAAGGGGGAGGTGGAGAAAGAAAGCAAGAGAGGCTGGAGGCATAAGAAAGCAAGGGATAACAAAGAGGCTTATAAACCATATTTAGGGCTTGAACTTTACTCTGAAGATAATGGATACACTGAAGTTTTAATGTTTTATATAGGGCTGTGACACAATAGGTTTGCATTTTATGGAGGACAGACAGTAAGAGAAGCATCAAATACTGCATAGACAGTCCTCAGTAAATGATCATTTGCTTTCCTTCTGTTTCCAGCTAGACAAAAAGATGCTAACATTCCATAGCCATTACAAAATCAACCCACCCAAAAGAATACTAACGCCTTCTCTTTCCCATTACCAAAGTCAGATTACACATCCAATGGTTGTTTCATAGAGAAGTCAACTGGAGGAGTGAATATGACCCTTCCTTTTTCAGTGGTGTAGGACCAACAATCAGAATTGTATATTGAAACATGTGACCAGAGAGACAGGACTATGGTATATGATTCTAGGAATGCAAATAATTCTTTCATTACCAATTTCCAGTTTTCTAGTCTCATGTTTCAAAAATTTCCTAACACTATTTCCTACATTTAATTACTTATGTTTTTTTAAAGTTTTTTATTTTAATTCCAGTATAGTTATCATGCAGTGTTATATCAGTTTCAGGTGTACAATATAGTGATTCAATAATCCTATATATTACTCAGTGCTCATCATGATAAGTATACTCTTTAATCCCCTTCACCTATTTCACCCATCCTCCCACCCTCCCATTCACCTCCCCTCAGGTTACCATCAGTTTGTTTGATTACTTATTAACCACAGTAAGACTATACTGGGGTTTAAAAGCCATTTGAGTATAGAATTTCATTTGGGAGTCACTAAAAAGCAGCTGACAAGACAACAATCCTATTCAGAATTCTATCAAAAGAAAGGTGGGTGAATTCCCAAGTACTACAATAACTTGTAATCTATGTATTCAGAAACCATTTATCACTAAAACACCTTATTTTCTCTTTTTTATCCTCTCCTGTCAAGACACCTACTGCCTCACTGGCAGTGGAATCAATAATACCTGTGCTTTTTGGTAAAATTATCTATTTTGTGAATTTCCATAATCACACAAAAAATACCATATCTAGGTGAAATTCACTATGTGTAATTCATTTTATTTCATTTCAGTTTGGGGACAAAATATTTTACTGGCCAGATCAAAATCAGAGAAATATACTTACATGGGTCTTATGATTTATATAGGGCCCATAAATAAGATTATTTTAGATGCTATCACAATATATATTATGATTTTCCATTAGCATGGATTCTTTTTTCATTTATATGCCATTATAAAGTCACCACATATCACATCTCACCTGAGCATCTTGTTCAACTTGTGCTTCATCAATTCTAGCATCAGGGTCTCTATTAGCCTTTAAGAGATAATACCACATTATTGAATTACATGAGCATTTTTATTCAAAAGGCAAATTGATTCCACCTGATGGTTGTGCACACAAAGCTCCTTCTCTTAGGAATAATATGATTTTAAGATAGCAATTTACAATATTTCACTCATCACACAGCAGTGTCTAAAACCAATTTGACCCTCTTGATTTTAAATCCTATGAATGAAAGAGAATAGTGATAACTTAAAAAAGCAAACAAACAAACAAACCTGTAAGTTAGCTAGCTATTAAAAGTTTAGGTCAGATACTGTGAAACACAAACACAGGCAAGCAAGTACTAGAAATCTATTTAACTAGATTCAGACCAGTCCAGCTTCAGATTTTTTAATCAAACTGTAAAATATTCTCCACCCAATACCTGAAGGAGAACCACCAACATCCTCTGGTAGTACCCTGATGTATCCCCAACCACGTCATCTTCCAGGCTTGAGCCATATTCTGCAACAGAATTATTTCATACTTATTTATAGCTTCTTTCAACTAAAAAAAGATATCCTGCCCCATTAATCAAATAGAAGAGACATAAAGAAAGAAATACTTGATTAGTATAAATGTTCTCTACTCCACCTCTGAGTGCTCTAAAGACTAAAGGCAAATGCTTTAGGAGTGGCTGGTAGAAAACAAATTAAAGTCTCCCAAAAGTTCTCGATTCAAGCTAAAATCCATGACTCAGCCATTTAGAAATGCTCTCAACCAATGCAGTTATGTAGACAAGCGATGGTACAGGAAAGCCTCCAAAACACAACTGATCATAATTTTAAACTTTGTATTGCTTTCTTTCAAATGTTTTACATAATTAGTTTCCAAAGAAGCTCTTCTATAATCTAAAATTCTGAGTTTGTTTTTTTTTTCTTCTGGCATGGCCATTCTTTCCCCTAATAAGATATTTTTCCTCTATAACAAATAAAGTTAATAGCAGTGATATTTTAAAACATGCCCCTTCCTGCCTCTATTTCCAGTTATTTAACATAATGCCATAGTAACGAGGAGAACTGGTATCTACAAAAGTCTACAAGCCCTTTTCACTAACTTTCAAACAGCTGCTATTGAAGGCAGCTCAAAGACACTTAAATACTTAATCATTATCTGAAAGCAGACAAACGTTAAAAGCTTGGCACTATTTCTAAAGGTCTAAAAGCTCTAGGGGTGCTTGGGTGGCTCAGTCAGTTAAGCATCTGACTTCAGCTCAGGTCATGATCTCACAGCTGTGAGTTCAAGCCCTGCGACAGGCTCTGTGCCAACAGCTCAGAGCCTGGAGCCTGCTTCAGATTCTGTGTCTCCCTCTCTCTCTGCCCCTCCTCTGCTCACTCTGTCTCTCTCAAAAATAAATAATAAAACATTAAAAAAAAAAAACCCTCAAATGTGATTTTCTGCTATTAAGATACATGTATCCCCTCTGCCTTAGTGGTTGGGACCTATCCAACTGTAAAAAGAGAAGCAGGAAAGAAATATCCAGCACTGAATAGGTAACTACTCAGTTGCTATAAATTTCACACTGTTCTGACTTGTTGAGTTACAACATAATTTCCAAGATTAATAAACTAATTCCAAGATAGGGACCCATTTTCGTAGCTGAAGGCATTCATCTTGTTGGTCTGTTGACTAGGCTGACCATCTGGATAGTCTGCTCCTGCTCAGTCAGGACAAAGAGTCTGATACAGAAACTTTGAGGAGATGAGAAAAGAACACTCTACCTTCACTTTTTATTTCATTTTCTTGGTTCCATTCACATTCAGATTGAAATACAGATTATTTTTTCACACACAAAAAGTAAGGTACACCAAGGCAAAAAATTAAAATGCAGAGTATTCAAGCATTACCATTAGCTAAAATGACACGTTTACTCAAACATTTTCATCAATTCCAATTTGGACACAGTTTCTTTTCCAAAATTCCAAAAGGGCCTTTTAGAGAACTCTTAACTTCCAGTAACTTAAAACTAATTTTCTCCAGGAAGCAAACCCACATCCATCCTGAAGTTAATGTAAAAGAAAAGCAAACTGTAGGTCTCTACGCTAGTTGCAAGTTCAAAGTAAAAGTAAACTTCCATCTTCGTCAGAAGATTCTCCTAAGTACCAAAACAAATACAGGTATAGTAAAAAGCAGTCTTTTCTTCACTGAAGAAGAAAACTATCTTGAATTGTTGCTCAGTCATTCATTCACGCACCCATTCCTCTAGCAATCATGTATGGCCTGCCTCCTGTAATTGTGAAGAACTGTGCTCACTTTAGAAAAGTGAAAAAATGACAGTGGAGATGAAGAGGAAATAACATTCAAAACACTTACCTTCTTCATAGACTTGTTTTATGGCTCTCAGTTCTTCAGGTGTCCTCGAAGCAATAATTTCTGTCAGTACCTTTTCATTTGTCCCAGCTCCCTGTTTGGAAATTTATTTTTAATAGAGAAAATATGTTAATAAGATGAAAGAAATTTATTTTCTAGAATAGATGTTACCCAAATTGCATAATTACATAAATATAACATATAAACTATCCAATATCATATTCACTTCTCTGTATACAAGTTCTATTAGTTATAGAAAGAAAAAATTTCAAATTAATTTTTTCTCCAAAGACACGTTTTTCCTTTTTGGTCTAATGAAAAACAATGGTTATTGCATGTGTGTGTGTGTGTGATATATGACATGTAACAGATTCTACAAACTCATAATCGTATCAGTTTCACTCCAAATAGTTTAAAAGCACATGCGGATGAACATGAAATTAAAAAGACTAAAATAGTAAAAATGAAAACTCTACATAAATTTACAAGGAGGAGCAGTGATACTTAAACAATCTGTACCTCAAAACATAAACCCTCTACCTCAAATTAAATTCTCAGTGGAATTTCCAAAGGGAAATTCTGTACAAAAGGAAATAATAAATGTAGCATTGCTTAGTTATTAGGAACTAGATCAGTACAAAAGAATTAAAATGTGCTTTCTGGATTTTAGGAAAATACAGTTGACCTTTGAACAATGTGGGGGCTAGGGGCAATGACCCCACCCCCAAGTCAAAAATCTGTGTATAACTTTTGACTCTCCAAAAACGTAACTTAGTAGCCTACTGTTCACTGGAAACCCTGCTGATAACATAGAGTCAATTAGCACATATTCGGTATGCTATATGTATTATATATTATATTATTACAATAAAGTAAGCTAGAGAAAAGAAATGTTATTAAGAAAAATCATAAGGCAGAGAAAATGCATTAGCCATACTGTACTATAACAAATCAATGTATACACAGTTCAAACCTGTGTTGTTCAAAAGTCAACTCTAATTTTAGTTGGTTTTCCTTTTTCTGATTATAAAAGTCATATCTAAATTAGAAGATACAGGCAACAATAGAGCTGAACTTAATTTTAAAAGATAACATATTTAAGTCTTACTCTCTTTATATCTGTTTCTTTCCCAAAAACCAAGCACTGAAAAATCTACGTTTATGCTCTGGCAGAATTTCAATTACTGCTGAGATTTCAGAAGTACTCTGCAAAAAGTCCCTTTTTCAATAACTTGAGATTTTGTTTATTCCAAAAGAAGTACTATAGAAAAACAAAGAGATAAAGCACAGAAAGCCTCCTAACTTCATAAGCCCCCTCTTTCTTCCACTCCATAAGTAAGAATCCCTGTGCTACATTATCTCCTTGTTGTTAAATCTCACTTTGCCCATTCAAAACCTACTACCAATTGTACTATTTCCTGCCCCAAAGATCTAAACAAAGGTTTTAATGTAATCGTATTTATACAATATTCCAAACATCAGTCAAGGGAATACACATTTAGTTATTTGCTACAATGAAATTATAACAAGTTTACCAGCCACTATTTTAGTATTATCCTATTTTAGTATTTAGAAGTACTACAGGAAAGAAGGAAAGGGTATTAGAAAATCTTTCCTATATGAAAATTTGCTCTGTAGCTTTATTTTTTTTAACCTAAAATCATTAACAACATTGTTATTTCATAATCAGAAATTTTTAAAACACATCTCAAAATCAGAAAACAGGCATGAAAATATAAAAAGCTACAAAAATATTAAAATTTTAAATAACCACTACTACTGAGTTAACTATACAAAAAGATTAAATGATGCACTTGTAATTTTCTCCCTCCTTTTCTTCTTATTGCCTCCTACACAATTTTGTCCCCCAAGAAACCCTCACAGAAATAACTCAAAAAATTATAAATGTAATTACCAACACAAAATAATATTATTCATGACAGGAATGTCCCTCTCAGTAAACGTTTTACCTTAAGAGCATGCTTTAGTTCATAGGCATCATAAAGCCGAGAGGGTTTCATCAGAGCCACGATTAATTTTTCAAATTTTCCAGTCAGTTCTGATTTCAGGTCATCCAGAAGATCCTAAGTCACAGAAAATACAAATGTGCTAAACAGGCAGAAATTTTAAGGAGATTCTTCTTAAATATAAAACGTAGCCCTTTGCTGTAATGAATTGTTTATATTGCCATCTCCAAGTAGAAAAAGGCATGAGTTAAACAAATCCCCATAGTTTTGAATATGCACCTTTGACCTCTGATCTAAAGCTTATGCTAAAGCAAAGCCACTTCTGTATCAAGGCATTTGTTCTTATGAGATGTTTTTCTTAACATCAATAGTTAAAAAATGAAAACTCTTAAAAAGTAGGTTAGAGATATTTTTAAAATGTTCTGAGAAATGTGTATCTTTAAAAACCATTTCCCCAAAATAAAATCATAAATGCATTTTTACAAATGACAAAATCTGGCTTATCATAACTATACAAAACAATTTTTTCTCTCAGTATCAAATAATATTTTAATACATAAGGAATTATGTTTACAATTATGCTCCTGACCACTGAGAGACAGCTGCTACTATGGAGAAACTGTGTATATAATGATGAAAACAAAAGCAGTAGTCCCTACCCATTTCAGTGTCAGCACACAGGCAACTAGAAATTATATTTAGAATACTTTTTGTGTGTGTGCTTTGCATTTATTTTGCAATGAAATGATGAACACAAATTTGCAGAATAACAGAACTGTGTTTAAATAGGCAATAATTCATTTAAATAACAAATGTGATTTTTATGTTAAATTGTTAATCAAATAAGAGCATTTAAATCAATGAATTAGAAGCTCGTTTATTAAGATACCACTCCAAAAGGGAACTGAGACTGTGACCGTGTCACAACAAAACACTGTAATACAGGTTCACACCTAGAAACTAGATAATAAGACAGTCCTCAGGGGGGAAGCAGAGAAGGATAGAGGCAGCTATCACCTTAGGATCGTGGGGCACTTGCCTTGCATCAAGCAAGGAAAAACAGTTATGAGGATAAGTTGGGTGAGCACTGTAAACCAACAGCTGATATTAAGAAACTAAAAAAAAAAAGGGAATAGTAAAGTCAGAATAACAAAATGATGTTAACAAAAGAATACTAATAGAGTTCAAACTAGTCTTAAAATCATAGAGGGGCTCTACATTCTAACTTAGGATGAAGTGCAGTCTTACCCTGCCAAACAGAGTTTTAAAAGCTGTGGCGATTTCCTGACGTTGAGCATTGCTTCGGGATGTCAACAGAGTCAAGATGCTCTCCTCATCGGTGCCTGCAATTTATGTTCAAAAATTATATCTTGGCTCCCACATACCCACTGTCTCAATAACCTTTGTGACCGCTCCCCCCCCGTCACTTCCTTACCTCAAAAAACAGATTTTATTAAATAATTTATTAAACTATAAAATGTATAATTTATAACATGTTATATTTTCAATATAAACTACCCCCTATTCTTGACGCATTTTTGTGAAGTAGGAAATACTCCTGAGTTGTTAAAAACTTAGTGCATTGAGTTTTCTTGCAACAGATAGTTACTCAAATAATGGCTATTCACAAGGCACAATTGTTGGGTGTTACAGGAGATTAAGAGGGGAGGAAAATAGATCCTGGTTTCAAGTCCTAATTTAGGGTAAAAAGAAAAAAGAAAACGCAGAGACAACCTTGAGCTAAGGCAGAATGTAACAAATGCCTCAGGAGAGGTCTAGGTGTTAAATGGGGTTTCAAAGGAGGTTCTCATAGTCGACAGGTGGAAGGAGGTTTGGGAAAAGCTTCATGGAGAAGGTGACCCCCTAAAGAGTCTTGAAGGATGGAAGGGTTTTGTCAGGCAGTGATGTAAGGAAGGAGGATAGGCTTTTAGGATGACGGAAAAGCTCAGCAGTAGGAACATAGGGCTTTCACAAATAGCAGATAATACAAGGAGTGCTAATGTGAGCTGAGTCCAACAAAGTGCGCTGGGATACTAAGGAAGGCCTTGCACAGCCAGAAAACTAACGCTAATCCTGCTACGACAGGAAATCTCACAAGATGTTCAGCATGGGAAGTGATGGGGTCAAAGCCAAGTGTGGAGAAGGCAGATCCCCACACACAGACACTAGCGCAGAAGGAGGCTGAGGACGGTGGATGAATTCTGTCTAGAAATCCTCGAGATGAGAGGTTTATTACACGTAGCTAGAGAAGGGTCCAGGGAAAGAGAAGACAATTGAATACAAGAAGCCTGCAGAACCAGACAGCTGATTGGGCAAAGCAAACAAAGACCTGCGGAGCTGACCACTCTCAGGAATATCTGTTTATCTACTTAATCAGCTGCCTTCCAGGTAAACCTGAAAAGTTGAAAAACAAAGGGGCTGGACTTAACTTTCTGTTCAGTTCTAGAGATGGATTATATTGTATATCAGTCATACTATTTTGTTACTTTCACCTATCTTTTCTCTTTCTACACATTTCAGATAAAAATATTCTAAAATTAATCTTATTGTAAATCAGCGACTTTTTGTTTGGAAAAACAAATGTCATGTTTTTTTTTAAGAACAAAAGAAAGGTTGAATTTACCCAGGCCTTTCATGGCCTTCCGAAGAGTTTCTGCATCAGCCCGCTCATCAAATCCAGGGAAGGGAGTCACAGTGCCCTTAACCTGAGACAAGAAACACAGTGATATTATTCATGGCATGACTAATATGACAAAGCAAATGACACACAGAGCAAGCCATTGCTCTACATCATGCTCAGTCTTTAAATAAATTTCCGTTTGATAACCCCATTTGAAATGGGAAGAGGACCACTTCCAGTTTGGATTAGCAGGACCAATTCAGTACATGAGCTATCCCGGCCCACCTGCAATACCATTAATGGGAAGTCTGGCTCCCAAGGCTCTCCTCCCAGGGGCATCGCCCCCAGTGATCAAGCCCCAGTGATACTGCTTGATTCTCAGAGGGCACTTCCTTGCAGGATTCCTTCCGTTAAGTCTCTTGCCACTTTGTTTGAGAAGCATGCTAAACCTGCATTAAAACTTGATGTCCTAACCTAGACACTCAACTCCAAGCAATGTTCTTACTGCATAATTTTAAACCTAGTCCTGTTTCTTTATATTTACTTAGGGATTTTAAGACAACCTGGTAAAGCCTGAAAAGATGTTTGGTAATTCATATGCCAAATCTTTAAATTTATAGCTTTATATATAAAGTATACTGGAAGACATTCTTCAAAAGGTTTCCCATTATACTTACTTTGTCATATGTGTAGTGCTTTTAATCATCAAAATGTTTTAGTATTTTCCCCTCAAAAATTGTAATAGCACTAGTTCTTTACAATCAGAAGGCTTTATGAATACTCAGTCATAGATTTTTATGTTCTGATGAAAGGAGGATGCCACCATTTACTTTTACTAATAAATGTTTTTTAAGTCCTTCAAAACTCCTATTAAGGTTCTA
This sequence comes from Panthera uncia, assembly GCF_023721935.1. Lineage (NCBI taxonomy): Eukaryota > Metazoa > Chordata > Mammalia > Carnivora > Felidae > Panthera > Panthera uncia. The sequence continues at coordinate 100,329,913 of NC_064811.1, forward strand.
TCTAAAACTGAGGAAAAATCAGTTATAAGGGGGAAGGGGTTGAGAATACTTGTCTGGTTTATAATCATGCGTGTTTTATTATGAATGCATGGAAGCACAATCACCTACAAGGAAAAAAATTTCTGACAATTTCACATGGTTCAACATAATTAGAAGGAGCAATAGGTTGAGAGAGAAATTAATCAAGATTTGAGAAAATGGTCCTTCAAAACTGGCATGGATTGGGAAAGCCATATCTCTCAGGTCAAACTGCAGTCTCCCTCTGTTTAGTGGGACCACTTCAAATTGATTATGAAAACACCATCAATATATCATCATAAAAAATTAATAAATACCACAGGTTCTCTCAATGGTGAGAACTTAGGATATACAGATGACTTAGTTCACCAGTCTGTTTATTCATTCACTCGATAACCATTCTTTGAATGTTTTCCACATGCCAAGTATTGTACTAATCACTAGGAAAAAGTGATGATCTCTAAAATCAAAAGGAAATGAAAGGTACATAATTAACAAGTGCAGTTGAGTACACACACACACAGGTTTCATCAGGGTACATATACACATAAAGGAGGGACTGAGCTGGGAAGGATGCAAAGAAATCAGAAAAACTTCCCAAAAAAATGTCTTGAAAGTTGCCTGTGATTTTCCAAGGCAGGTTCAGGAAAGTAGAGAAGTACAGGGAGGTGTAGTCCAGCATGCATGAAAACATGAAAGAATGAAAAAATCTGGTGCTTTGGACACAGGGTTGAGTTTGAACAGACTGCAACAAGAAGTGTTTACATAGATAAACAAATGAGGGGAAGGTCTTGGTGGGGGGTGAGGAGGAGCTGGAAAGCCACTGTAATAAGTGCAGACTTCATCCTGTAGGCAAGGGGAAGTCATAGAGGATCACAGAGGACATCTACATGGGGAAGAACAACATCAATTCTGCACAGTAATATTACTGGGACCGCAGTGGAAACAACAGAATGGACTGTGCGAGAGTGGAGATAGGGACACTATTTTAAAAACAACTAACACAGGAAGAAGATAAGACCTGATCGAAGTAAGGAGCAGTGGAAATGTAAAGGAAAAAGACATGAGAAGGAGCAGTGGACACAGAACAGGATCAAGGCTGAAGGGAACCAATTGCAATGATTCCTTTCTTGGATAGGGAATAGGATCACTGGTTTTACATTTCTCCCCAGTAGGCATACTGGAAGAGAAACAGGCTTTGTCAGTTACCAGGGCACACTGGTGGTAACTGGAGCTGTGTGAGAAGGCTATCACAGAAGCAATATTAGTGGGGTGGAAAGGAGGGCTGGCAGAGAAGGGAAGGTCACCTACAATCACAATGGCAGCTAGTATCTGCTGAGTGTAGCAACGGGTCAAGCACAGTGCTCAGAGCTTCACACGGATCATCTCACTGAAACTTCATTTTACCTTAGAAAGGCTTAAAGAATCAACCAAGGGACCAGGAAGCAAGTACCAGAGCTGGTACTTGAATACAGGCCATGGGACTGGGGGCTACTAATCATGAAGCTGCCTAGCCTCCCAAAGACAAAAAGAAAATCTCCAAAGAGGGTGATGGCATGGAGAAGACAAATGAGAAAAATGTACTAGGAGGAAAGGAAGAAAAGGCAGTGTCCAATACCACAGGGAAGTCAAACGGGTGGTGCGACTGAAAAGGGTTCCCTGGACTTAGTAATGAGGAGGTCTTTGGTGGCAGTAAGAGCCTGATTGGAGAACACTGAAAAGTGAATTGTAAGGCAAAGCATCTCCATGAACTCCAATTTTACAAATGATGGGGTTTTTTTAAACATGCTTTTATATTTTTTTCATGTTTTATTTATTTTTTTTTAATTTTACAACCGAGTTAGCATATAGTGCAACAATGATTTCAGAAGTAGATTCCTTAATGCCCCTTACTCATTTAGCCCATCCCCCCCCACAACCTCTCCAGTAACCGTTTGTTCTCCATATTTAGAAGTCTCTTATGTTTTTCCCCCATCCCTGTTTTTATATTATTTTTGCTTCCCTTCCCTTATGTTCACCTGTTTTGTATCTTAAAGTCCTCATATGAGTGAAGTCATATGATATTTGTCTTTCTCTGACTAATTTCACTTAGCATAATACCCTCTAGTTCCATCCATGTAGTTGCAAATGGCAAGATTTCATTCTTTTTGATTGCTGAGTAATACTCCATTGTATATACATACCACATCTTCCTTATCCATTCATCCATCGATGGACATTTGGGCTCTTTCCATACTTTGGCTATTGTTGATAGTGCTGTTATAAACATTGAGGTGCATGTGCCCCTTCGAAACAGCACACCTGTATCCCTTGGATAAATACCTAGTAGTGCAATTGCTAGGTCATAGGGTATTTCTATTTTTAATTTTTGGAGAAATCTCCATACTGTTAAACAAGCTTTTAAATACTCACTTTAAAAAAAATACTGATCACCTGGGTGGCTCAGTTGCTTAAGCATCTGACTCCTGATTTCAGCTCCGGTCATGATCTCACAGTTTGAGTTCGAGCCCCACATCTGGCTCTGTGCTGACGGCGTGGAGCCTGCTTGGGATTCTTGGTCTTCCTTTCTCTCTGCCCCTCCCTCATTCATATTCTCATTCTCTCTCTGTCTCTCTCTCAAAATAAATAAACATCTAAATAATATTTTATCCAATTTATAGGCTATGAAGTTACTAGTAGATAGGTTAAGAACAGGGGAGACAAAAGAGATTTGCCTTAAAAATACATCTGACCCCTGAGACTGAAGGAAATGAGGTGAAAGATGGAAGGAAGAGGAGTACCCTCAGAATCTCAGCTACTAACTATGAAGAAATAACTGCTGGTTGTATTTTTGAGAGCTTTCTAGAAATTGGGAAACACGTGCTATATTCCACATGATCCGAGTCATTGTCAAAGCTAGCCAAAGCCACGTAGTGGTAGTAACGGACCAGATGTGAGTCAGACATGAGTCACAAGGGCAGAAACGCTTATTGGACATCCTGTCCAAACTCTATCCCTGCCCACACAAAAATGTCTATCCTGAGCAAATGTGACTTTCCATGACTCATATCAGAGGGCTTCTCCTTCTTCCCATTAGTACCCACTGGCCTCCAGTTAAACATTTATACCTTACCCAGGTTAACTCCAACTATAAGTAAGTACTGTTCCCTTCACCCATTCCCCAGCTTGTGCTCAATTACCTTCACTCCCAGCCACCAGTGCCTGATCAAGGAAATTATATATCCTCAGATGATACGTGGCCAACACATATAATTCCCTCTTTTAACTCTCACCTTCAAAATTATCCACTCTTCTAGCTCTATAATTTTGTTGGCTTTTTTGTGCATTTATTCTAAATGAATAAGTTCTTTACCTTCAAAGACTAGGCATGCCAAAATAAAATGAATACAATTAAACCTAAACACAAGTGAAGGGTTGCTTTTCTAGATAGAATTTAAAGAAACAGGAAAACAACACAGAAATAACTTCAAATTTAGGGGCGCCTGGGCGCTTAGTCGGTTGGGCATCCGATTTCAGCTCAGGTCATAATCTCACGGTTCATGGATTCGAGCCCCACACTAGGCTCTGTGCTGACAGCTCAGAGCCAAGAGCCTGCTTCAGATTCTGTGTCTCCTTCTGTCTCTGCCCCTCCTCCACTCACACTCTTTCTGTCTGTCAAAATAAATAAGCGTTTAAAAAAAAAAAAAGAAAGAAAGAAAGAACTTCAAACTTAAGGATGAGAAAACATTCACCTGTCTGGAACATTTTAAACTGAAGCTTTTCTGAAGGCACAGAAGAAAACTTAAAAGCCCTCTTTAAATCTGTCTTCCAGTTCAGGGTTATCAATACTTAATCAAACACCTTACCCAACATTCCACATTAATACTAATTAGGAAGCAAGAAACCATGAAGCACACCACTATAACCGAGCAACTGCTAAGCAGCTGTATAGTAATTTTTAAGTATATTTCTTCTGAGGCTCAGGTTTCACGAAAAGCCCCTGGAGGCCGCCAAGAATGTTGGGGAAAAGGAAAGTCAAATGGCAGAACTCTGCCTTCACTCCCCAGTCAGAGCAGTTCAGGCCTTATCTGATGGACACTGTACAGGCCCATTAATATTTCCTATGATAATGGGTCCCACTGATGAGCAAAGAAAAAAATTAAAAATCACCGTACCAAGAAAGAAATGAGATGAGCAAGAAAAAAGGGAAAAACCAGTATGACAGACATGATTCGGATCTAAAGTGCAAAGTAAAGTAAATATCAGAAGAAAAAAAAAACAAAAACAAAAACAAACTAGAACCTCCAAGAGGTACAAACACAATCGGGGGCCAGAAACAAAATCTCAAGCTCTAATTCTAAGCCTTGCTCCAATTCCATCAAAAAAGGTGAAAGTTCAGGGTGCCTGGGTGGCTCAGTTGTTAAGTGTCCAACTGATGGCACAGAGCCTGCTTGGGATTCTCTTTCTCCCTCTCTCTTCCCCTCCCCTATGTACACATGTGCAAGCACTCTCTCAATAAATAAATACACATTTAACAATAAAAAAAAGTGAAAGTTAAATTCAAAGACTTAAATTCAAATTGGCCTTTGACCATTACCTTTGACCCCTTTCTTAAAATCAAGTGTAAGGGAAAAAAGTATCACTATAAATAGTTTAAGTTATACGCACAGAGGTAGAAAAGAAATTTTCATAACAAAATAAAGGTTTTCAGTATGATTTAGGTTTTTGTTGTTTCTTTAATGCTCCCATGACTATGACTATTTCCCACCTAGATAAGAATGGCTTCCCTTGGCAAATACCAACAAATGGAAAGCTAAACTGTCTGTCAATAATGGTGATGCCTTGAGGTAGCTGAAGTGGGCAAACGCATTAGCTCCCAATGAGTATACGTTTGATTTGGGGTATGTAGGGTTCCATTTTACCTAACTGTTCAACTGGGAATTCTGTGAACAGTACTTGAAAAGCTGTATCACTAACCAATTCATTCACCAATGCTTCAGAAAATAAGCTTATAGATTTTTCATATTAGAGAAGAGTATGCATGGATTCACAACTTTATTTCCTTTTGTATCTAAACAAGGGGCAGAAACCTAATAAACATGGCTGGTCCTACACAAAGGTAGGAAATGTTAGACTCAAACCATTTTTAGTCATAGGAGAGAAATAGTACATAAATAAAAGACCTACAGAAATGAAAGAGGATTTAAAGATCATATATATCCTGCTGTTAACTAGACAGCATCTCCTAAATGTTTTATAAAGAACTCAAATTCAACAAATTCACTACTAACTCCATCTTTTCCCGCACCTCAAACCTGCATTCCTTCCTCAAAGAAAAAGACAAACCACTCAGTGAAGCAAGCCACTCATCTTGACCTGACCAAACCCTTCACCACCTACTACCACCCCACTCATGCACCCAATCTGCCAACTCTCTCCATCAGTCCCCTATCTAAAGCCCCAGCCACTGCCTAGTTTGTCTTTAAGATTTCACTGGGACCATAGCAGCAGATTCCTAAGTGATCTTCCAACATCCAGCTTCTCTCTCATTCCCTCCCTCACCCCCTGAAACACCATGCAGTCTCTGCAGCCCTCAAATGAAACAGCACACTGGCACCAGGGTGATTTTTGTGAAGTGTAAATCTAATCATGGCATGCCCCCACTTACAACTTTTTGACAGCTCTCCTTATCTACAAATGGTTCCTACTCTTTAGCTCTTTCTGGCATCTGTTTCCAAGACAGGGCTCCATGTCCCCACCTGACTGCAGCTTCACTCAAACAATACCATACTGCCTGCTGCTCCTGGCCATGCCAAACTCCTTTACACCCCTAAGCATTTACTTTTGCTGCTGTTGCTTCTACATATAATGCCTTTCCTCCTTGTCCCATCTGACTAATGCTAGCTAGGTAACCTCATTTTTCTCTTCTGTGAAATAGTAATACTTATATCTGAAATAGTATTATGAGCACTAAATAATGCAAACAATGGACTTGGCAATGCATCTGTTATTTCACTAAACTTGCGTTCCATTTCCTCTTTAATTCCCGTGTCTAATGATACCTGGCGCATAGTGGGAACTCAAAACTTTCATACGTTCATGAATGCATGCATGAATAGGAAGTAAAGAGAACAGTTAGGAACAGGTGTTCAAAGAAATGATACCAACTGCAATATGTATTAATTTCCAATAAATCAATTATATATAGGTTTACATATTATATAAACTACTGAATTGAAAGGCTGGGTCCAAAAAAAAACACTTAAAACAAAGGCCTTAGGAGCACAAGTTTTTGTAAAAGATCAACTAATGTGTTTGTGAAGTTTTAGAATAGTATTCAGGTTATTTGAATAAAATTTATTTCAGAAATCGATCTATAATGTAACAATATTGTTATATTTCTACCATTTTATATTTATATTTATATTTCTACCACAGATTGCCTAACTGTCACTAGCTTGCCACCTATAGCCAAGGGGTACCAGATCGAGATAAGGGAATTAAGGTTTGCTGAATCCCAATGAATTGCTCAGTGGCTTGCAAAGCAGCCACGCAGTTTTGGATCTAGTTCCTTCTCAGCATGCAAAATGTAAACAAGATTGCACTCTCAGACAAAGGAATCAGGAACTGAGACACTAACCCAGAGCAGTACAGGTCATAAGTAAACAGGTAATCCTGACCTAGGATCCCAAGAGGGATCACTACAGACAGATTTGATTTTAAGATGAATGGTGGAAAAGATGCAATCAATATCTGATAGACCCCTCTAGCATGAAACTCATCTCAAATCTATTTATTTACATTGATCCTGCTGTTCTTTATAAATTGTCACAGTACAATGATTTCAAACCAAAAAAAAAAAAAATTATAATCAAACCTTGCACAATTTAAATATGTATAGGAGAGAGAACTCTGATGTTCATGAAGTCTCTAGTGAAAAATTATGTAGCCTGATTTTGCTTCATGACATGCCTGCTGCTCTAAATTAATTCTGTATTAACATTATAAATAAAGCTAAGTTCAGATTGGCCAAAATATGTATTTTTAAAGTTGCATTCTCATAAAGAAAATTAGAGATATAAAAGACTTGAATTAAAATGTATTAAATGGATCATTCATCTTTGAAATACATCCAACTCTTGATTTTTTGAAACCAAAGAATATAGAAGTACAGAATGTACTTTTAAGTACCTAAAATAAATTAGAATATCTGTGAAATAATTTGGCTGTAGCTAAATAGTGATATTTTAAAAACCTGCATGAGCAAGTTAAGCAATAAGAAATAGGTCAGCGTCCAGTTTAAGAAACCCACCCCAAGATATGGTTAAGTCAGATTGAGTAAATAACCCTAAAATCTAATTAAAAATTCACATTTATATAATCACAAGCTGACCGTTGCAAAGATGAAAGGATTCAAAAAATATTTTACTATATATAAATAACTCAGGCAATTAACAGCTCTTTGGCCATTCCTTAGTAAATATCTTGAGCTAGCTTATACCCAAATTTAGCATAGAAAAATGTTAGTGGTCCAATAATCATAAAAATTTACTATTTAGCAAGGTTTATTCTAAACATGGAAGTTGTGGTTTTAAGCCACATAAATCCAAAGCCATTCAAATGAATGATTTCAAAGATAATATATATATAATATATATTATATATATATACTAGTCCAGGAACTGTTTACATGCAGGTACATTTGTAATTCAGATTTTTCTTGTATGTCATGGAGAAGATACAGTTAATCATTATGTTACCTTTGAGAAAGCCTGGGAAGCCTCATGTTAGACTCCTTCTCTCCATAGTGACAATCAGTTGGTAGACTCCCACATGTTTCAATGCTAGCGGATGAGGACTAGGACCAGAGAGAGAAGGGCAGAGCTCAAGTGGTGGTTATCCCACAAACACCACCAGCTCTGAATGTATTCACCCAACAAGACAATATAAATCACTTTTTTAAAATTTTTTTAATGTTTATTTATTTTTGAGAGAAAGAGACAGAGTGTGAGTGGGAGAGGAGCAGAGAGAGAGGGAGACACAGAATTGGAAGCAGGTTCCAGGCTCTGAGCTATCAGCACAGAGCCCGACCCAAGATTCGAACTCACGAGCAGTGAGATCATGACCTGAGCCGAAGTCAGACGCCCAACCCACTGAGCCACCCAGGTGCCCCTAAATCACTTTTTATGTAGTTCACAATAGTTGTCATGGCTTTGTTCCCCTAGACTGACATCATCAGGGTAAAATTTAACTAAAATTTTTCATTGATATAAAAATATTAATATAAATATACACAAGAGTATAAAGTATGCCTAATATTTATTTATAGAAAAAAAGAAACTCCAATTATCTATCAAAGATTAATCAATGCTTTCTCATTAAATTCTTAGCAGGACAGTCATACCCAGAAGTTACCTATATAATTGATTTCCTGGATCTCTGTAAACTCTGATTCGCAAGGAGGTGGTCCCAAGGTCAAATAAAAAGACAAAAACACCAGTATGGAAGGTACAGCTTATAAACATGAAGAATAACTGCTGTTGGAGGCGACATTTTAATTCCTCAATAAATAAGAAACAATATTTAAGCATACATTTTAAAGTACTGAAATGTACACCTCTATGTCTCAGGCATCTCATTTCACTACTCTACAGATGGCCACGGAGTAGAGGTCTCTGGCTCCCATAACCACAAGGCAACGAAACTACTACCATAGAAACTGTTTGAAACCTAACACTGAAGCTACTTCAGCCTTCCTACAATTACACTGGGGTCCAAGGGAATTTTTTTTGACAGTAAAAGTGCAATTTCTTATTGTGGGCATTCTGCACACCATCAAATATAAGTATAAAGACAACAAAACGTTATCCTAGTAGTAAACATTTTAACAAAATGCTTTACTTCCATGGTTTCCAAGGATAACTAATAACAAAGTAAGTGCAAAATTCAACACTGTAGCTTTCTTAACACTACTTATAACTTTTACGATGACCAAAAACTGTGGTTTTGACAGAAAACAGTCCTGGTGTTATACTGTGATAGAGATTATGCACATAACTTTGTAATATAAACCACCATTCTCCCAGATTATATATGTATAGCAGCTTTTATACTTTTCATTATTTTAAATTATTAATGTCCACAGTTGGAAAAATGTGTTCCTTTATGCTACCTGGAATCTACATAATTAAAAGGGATTGAGGGGTGCCTGGATGGCTCAGTCAGTTGAGAGTCCGACTTCAGCTCAGGTCATGATCTCCTGGTTGGTCCGTGGGTTCAAGCTCCACGTCAGGCTCTACTGACAGCTCAGAGCCTGGAGCCTCCTTCTGATTCTGTATCTCCCTCTCTCTGCCCCTCCCCCGCTCACACTCTGTCCCTTTCTCAAAAATAAATAAACATTAAAAAAAAAATTTTAAAGGAATTGACTGAAAAACTTCAGACATCACGGGGTAAACTTACAAAAGAGATTCAACAAACAGCCGAATGAGCAAGTATAAAGGGAATTATTCTTTGACGCTTGTTTCATCGCCATTTACATCACCACACCAACAATATCAAGATAAGAAAAATAATTCTCAATGAAGGAAAGTTAGTTCCACATAAAAGTATCCTTTATATGGGGAAGAACCTAAACCAAAGTTTCCACTTGAAGTAACAGGAGACTCAGTTTATTGTAATATTCCTTAAGTGTAATAGAGGAAGTAAGAATGGAAGCACTGTATAAATTAATAAAGTTACCAAGTCATCATAATCCTCCCATTTTTCTCTTGGAAAGAACCGTGAAACCTTATTCAATTTTGATAAGAGTTTTTGGTTTTGTGTTTTAATAAATGAAGAGTATAAAGAGAGGGCTTTGTCTGAGCAAACACTTGTTTAAAAAAATGTTTGAAAAAAAAAAGGGATCTGGGCTCTGACAAGCCAGTTAGATTGTTGAGATCTGTAAAATCAGTTTTGGGGTGGAGTTGTTAGCACTGATATTTTATTCACAAAAAAACTGTCAATTTTTATTCACAAAAGATTGTCAATCTTTTAAAGTTTGCTGTATAAATTAAACTATTTTTTTCTTTCCTACACTTTTTTAATGTGTATTTATTTTTGAGAGAGAGAGAGCAAGAAGAGGGGAAGGGCAGAGAGGAGGAGACAGGATAGGAAGCCTGCTCCCACTGACAGCAGAGAGCCCCACATGAGTCTGCAAGTCACCATCCCCTGAGATCATGACCCCGAGCTGAGCAGGAGTCGGATGCTCAACCTCTTAGCCACCCCTTCCCTGCAATTTTGATAAATGTTAAGAACAGGGGGGAAAAAAAAAAAAGGCTAATAATACTAGGTAATCGAGTTCTGAAACAATCCCAAGGCAAATTCAATTTAGAACTCGTTCCACGAGTTCCTTACTTAAGAAAAGCACCTCTTCTGTTTAATCTTTTGCATGAAAAAAAAAAAAAATCCTACCTACAACTAACAATAAAATTGAGTCGAGCAACTGGAAAAAGCTCACTAGAGTTCTACTGGAAAAACACCAAGGCCCACTCACTGTATTAAAATAATACAGGAAACGGCAGGGAACGGAAAGGGGACGAAAGGAAAGGAAGGAAAAAAAATTAAGGGAAGGGAGGGAGGCAGGCAAAGAAAGAAAGACAAGGAAAGAAAGGCGTTGGGCTCACATGACCGCTACGCGCTGGTTCCTGCTCTGGTTCTAATTTTAGCGGTTCTTTGGATTTGGGAGGGCGCACTTTTACACACTCACTCACGAAAAGGGAGTGCACACAAATCCGGCCACGTCACCCGCGGCAGCGCCCCACCGGCGGCTACCGGGCAGGTTCCGGCGGGCACTCCGCGGAATAAGCCGGGGCACAGCGAAGGGGTCGGGGGGAAGCAACGAGAGAGGAAACAGGAAAGGTGTCCCAGATTTCTCCCAGGCAGATTTCGCTTTCTCCTAAACTTTTTTGGCTTCCAGACGAATTCTACAACTCCCTTGACACAGCTTACGAAGTTGGCAAATGCGAGCGCTGCGCGGGGGCGCAAGGCCCTACCTGTGCCATGGCGACTGCTCAGGTCAGGAAAAGGTGATGCAAACCTGCAAGAGAAGAGAGGCACGGAGGGTTCAGCGAGCCGCAGACCGGCCCTCCCCGCAGCGCGCCTCTCGGGACGGAGCCCCCACTCCGGCTGGGCGAGCACTCACCCAAGCGTGACAGAGGGACCCAAGTGCTCCGAACCTCCGGGAAAGCCGCGGAGCGCGGGGCGGCGGCGCGCAGGGCAGGGCAGGGCAGGGATGCAAGCGCAGTAGGCTCCAAGAAGCTGCTCGCAGCCCAACTCCAAGCAACGGAAACACCACCCGCCCTGCCCCGCCCGCCGCCTGCCACGGGGACCGGGCCCGCCCCTTCCCCGGCCTCACTGCGCCTGCGTGGGGCGCCACTCGTCCCAGTCCTCGCACGCGGGGTGGGGCCGGGCTGCAGCTGCGTTGGAAGCGGCAGGAGGAGGGCTCCCCAAGGGCCGCTGGACCGCCCTGTGTTCGCGGGCGGGAAGGGCCTGGGGACTCTGACCCAGGCTCTGGTTTGGGGGTCGCTGGGATCTTTCTTCTCTCCGTGGCCTCACAGAGCTGCTCAGACAGCGTGGCCGAGTCGACTTTTTGCAAGGCGAGAAAGTCACTGCGGCCAAGGACAGTGGGTCTTTGACCATGGTATAGAATAAGAGTGAAGTTTTGAGAGCCCTTTCCCAAATTTGTTTTTAAGTAAACAAACAAGCAAACAAAAAAGTGTCAGTGGTTGCTTCCTAGATAATGTATATAGCTTGAATGTAGATACCTCTTTGGTAGCTTATGTAGGAAATTTCAAAACCTCTGCTTGGATCAGTTCCTATTTTACAAACCAGCCTAGAACTTTACCAAAACTTAAATTTCAACTATACTCTGTATTCGTTCAACATAAAATATGTAAGTACATGAGAGAGACACACAAAGACTGACTCCAAGATATTGTACTAGGCTGGTACAGGAAAAGCAAAGATAGTGCCCTTCATAGACTTCCTGGTGTGGGGGAGGAGAGGCAAGAGGACAACCTTGCAACACTAGACTGCATGAGATATTCTCAGATGAGAAGAGCAGTGCTGTGGAGATTCAGGATAAGAGATTAGAATCTAGTCCGCTTTGGGGAATAAAGAAGAGGTCTTGTCAAATTAAATGGAGAACAAATATGATTCTTGTATAGAACATCTCATTAGCTGGCACCCCTGGGTGGCCTGGTCACTTAAGCATCCGACTCTCATTTCTGCTCAGGTCAAGATCTCATGGTTTGTGAGTTCGAGCCCTGCATCGGGTGGGCTCTGTGCTGATAGACCAGAGCCTGTTTGGGATTATGTCTCCCTGTCTCTCTGCCCCTCCCTCACTTGCGCGCGTGCTCTCTCTCTCTCTCAAAATAAAAATAAGTTTCAAAAAAATTATTAATAAAAAACAAAACGAGCATCTCATTTGCTTTCACCTGTTAAGCCACATGTTTAATAGGCCCTGACAAAGTCCCAGCAGACTGGTTGTTTACTGGATAGAAAGGCAAAACTGAAAAGTGTGCGGAGCTTGCAACATACACATACCGTCCGTCCCCTTTCAGCTTGCCTTCCCTCTTCTCTGGGAGCCTCTTTTCAACCAGCCCAACATCTCTATGTGGCCTCCAGTCCCCACAGCATTCTTTTTTTTTTTTCCCCCACAGCATTCTTGACAGGCCCATGCACCTGAAGGCAGCCCTTTCTCTGCATCTCTCCCTCCTCACACACTCTTTGCTTTCTCTCTGCCTTTTGCCTCCAGCATTCTTTTTCCCATTCACATCTACTTGAACTCCATTTCTTTTTTTTAATATAAAATTATTTATTTATTTATTTAGAAAGAGGGAGAGAGAACATGAGTGGGGGAGGGGCAAAGAGAGAGGGAGAGAGGGAATCCCAAACAGGCTCAGCACCATCAGCCCAGAGCCCCATGCAGGGCTCAAACTCACAAACTGCAAGATCCTGACATGAGCCAAAACCAAGAGTCAGATGCTGAACCAACTAAGCCACCCAGGAGACCCTTGAACTCAACTTCCACATTTCCTGTCTCACTTCCTACTCTCAAAGTAATGAAATTCCATCAGATCTTATTGATTTTATAGGGAAATGCCCAGCGTGGGTTAATGACTTGCCCAGTGTCCTACAGCTAAATAGTGATAGAAATAATCAATTATTAGATCCAGAGTCTTGATATATGCCAGTTGATATTCCTTTTACTTCCAGTCACATCAATTTATTCAACTCCTGCTCTGGACCAGGCACAGGTCTTGATGCTGAGCAAAGGATGATGTAGTAAATGAAACAAAGTAGGTCATACACTGGGTGGAAGAGACAGAAAATAAACAAATATCTATTATGTCAAGTATGATACATGCTATAAAGAAAATAGAGCAGGGCTAGGGACCGGGGGTGTGGGGAACACTATTTTGCAAAGGCAGTCTGAAGGCACTTCTTGAGAAGAAATCTGAATTATTACAATTTAATTGTATTTGACAACTATTTACTGAGCACCCAAAAACGAAAACAGGAGACACACTGTATATTATGAAAGAAATGCAATCAAAATGCAACTGGTTTCAATGGAGGGACAGCTAATATTTTCCCAAGGGATTTTAAAAACGGATGTGACATTTGAATTAGGCTTTGAGGGAGGATATTTTACCAGGCAATGAAGAATTGAGAAAGAAAGGATGATCTGGTTAGGTGTACAGCAAACCAAAAGAAGGAAAGTACCTTTTTGTGCATGGGGTGAAAAGTACATAAAGAGAAACTGCCACTTAGATGCTGCTTTGAATGGTATATTTAACTGACAAATTTTGAATGACCGATTTTTTTTTTTTAACTCCTGGGTATTATAAATAATGGGCACTCAGGAAATTTCTTTTACTATCTCTTAAAAACAAGTCTCTATCATTCATTTCCAAAAGTCCCTGGTCAGTGTCCAAAAGTCAACCTCAGAATCTCTACCAGATGGTCCAGTTAACTCTCTCATCTTCCTAAGTTTTCTCTTTCATGCATTTAGAATCAAAATCCTTCTCACTCAGTGTATTGTCTTTATGTTGTGTTAAATTTAAGTATTGCATAATAATTTGGGGTTATTTGCTGTACTGTTCTTGGATACAAATAATAGATGCCAGCTATTTTCTGATGAGATAATCATGTTGCATTCCTACCTAAAACTTTCTTTTCATTGGGGAAATATACCAAATGTCAAATAACTGATTTACAAACGAACGTTTGAAACTCAATTTATTTGTAAACTCGGGATTTTCCCGCTTTCACTCTTGTCCTCAATTATTTGGATCACTCAGGAACCAGCCAATTTATTGTAAACAAGTCACTGAGCTTCTGTGTGTTGCAGTTTCTGCATCTCTCAATTCTAGTGTTTTGATCATATATCCATTGACCTACTGTTACTCTTAAATATATGATTGATAAAGAGAGAACAAATGGGTAATTGGCTTTGCACAAGTAAGTACAAGTTTTCCCTAATTTTAGAAGAGTGGGAGTCTTGTGTTTTAAAGACTATAAAACTTTCAACTACTCTACTTTTAAAATCAATTTTGTTTAATAAATATAGCTGTTGCAAACTGTAATTATTTAAAGAAGAAAGAAAGAAAGGAATGTGAATTTGCAATAGGCAGAAAGAAACAAGAGAATGCCTGAGGGGTAAAGTAGGGGATAGATACAAAGGGAAAGCAGGAATGTCCTGCCTCTCAGACAAGAGCTGGAAAGAACATACCCCCTGAGGTCAGAGAGACCTGGGTTCAAATCCCCACTGTGCTGTGCAGCAGGTGTGTGATCTTAGGTTTCCTTATCTAAAGTGCTGGTTAGGGGGAGCACCTGGGTGACTCAGTCAGTTGGGTGTCTGACTCTTGATTTTGGCTCAGGTCATGATATCATGGTTTGTGGGTTTGAGCCCCACGTTGGGCTCCCAGCTCCAGCTCCACGCTGGCAGTGGGGAGCCTACTTGGGATTCTCTCTCTCTCCTTCTCTCTCTTTCTCTCTCTGTCGCTCCCCCACTCATGCCATCTCTCTCTCTCTCTCTCAAAATAAATAAATAAATACTCTTAAAAAAAAATAAAGTGGTAGTTAGCATTAAATGAACTACTTTGTGAAGGTGTCTAACAACTGGTTTGAAAGATTGGTTTCATTCCTCATGTTCCTTCCTCCTTCCCAAAACTTTATAATTCTCAGCTCCTATTCTGACGATTCAGCCTCCACCCTCCCAATGAAAGCAAAATTAACCTCCTTTGGTGCCACTGCTCTACTGCAGCAAGGCCTGTCTTATCAGGTCTGGCAGGCCCCAACTTTTGGGGGCCAACCTGATGATTCCTGGTGCCATTTCCCTTCTGTCCCCCATTCTTCCTCATCCAGAGTCTTCTGTCAGTGGCCCCCACTGACATACAGCTAACCTAGTCTCTTGACATGCAAGCCCCCACAGTCCCCATCTGATGGTGCCAAGGACTCCAGAAGCACCACTTGGAATTTAGTTCAAGCCACCTACCTGGCCTCAGCTCATCCATCCATGAGCATCTTTGGGTGAGAAGTGGAGGTGAGGCCACACTCCTCTGGAGATTTTGCCCTGTTTGCCTCATCACTTTGGCATTCCAGCTGTGATCCTGGAATGCAGAGAGCATTCCAGTGGCTCCTCACTTATCCTTGTCCTTTATATTTAAAGTGTGTGTAGTATCCTTATGGAAAATAAGTCCAGATTTACTTTCAGAACCTTTTCCTGAGCCAACTGTGCTATATTATTAGAGGACTCTAATTTCCCCTTATTGAGATTCATGTGCTCACCAGAGAATACAAGCAGAGATTCCTCAGGAGATGCTTAGCTTTAGATGTCCTTCCACTCTATTTATTCAAAACAATATTTGTATTTACCCAGTAAAATGCAAATCAACTTCCTTAGCACGAGATGGGAATGTAGGTCTTGGATAAATAGGTAAAAAAGATTCTCGTAGGAATCTTTCAGACAGAATGTTTTAAGCTTGATTGAAATCTTCAGAGCTATTAGCAATAACAAGCAGTAAAAATACTCAGCCTACTTATAAAAGTACAAGTATCCTGTCTCTCTTTTTCTCTTTCATTGCTGAACCCCCAGCGCCTAGCAGAGCGCCCAGCACTTAGTAGCTGAACATTGAATATTGTGAAAGGGTGAGTAAATGGATGAATCAATCCATTGTGGTGTGGGGTTTTTATGTTTAACAATGGTTACTATTAACTGCAAACCATTGATATTCAGAATGATGAGGAAGATTGAAAAAAAATTAAAAGGAAACCTTGTAAGAGAATTTTGTCAAAAGAATAGATAATATTCTCAGACAAGGATTCTGAATTCCGGAGAGGACTCATCCTTGGGCGGGTAAGGTTTTGTTATGTGATCTTATTAGTTTGTGACCTTGGAAAACGATTTGATTTTTCCTAATTTGGGGTGGTGGATAGGATGAGATGAGATCATTTATTTAATGCCTAAAAATAACAGGAAGACTGGTTTCAATTTCTCATCCCTCATTCTGCCAAAAACTCTCACCACTAAACCCCACCCTCATCTTCCATGCTGATGATTCAGTCCCCACCCACCCCACTCAAAAACCAAAATTAAGTCCCTATGAATCCGTTGTCCCACTGCTACAGGCCTTTCCTATCAAAAGCTAATTTCTCAGCACTGACCCCCCACCCCCACCCCAGCGTGCTCCCCACACCTGGGGTCAGTTTATGGTTTATCTGGGGCTTTTCTTTATTCAACAGATTTATTGTGTCAGACCCTGGCATAGTGAGGATACAGTGATTTAAAAAAAAAAAAAACAAACAAAAAAACAAAACAGATACACAGGATCTATCCAGTTAGAGCACTCAATCCAACAGAATAAATGAAATGACACAGCAGAATCCCATTAACATTCGGGCAGAGGTCAGAGAATAAGAAACAGGCTCTTACAAGGAAAGCCTTTGTGGGGTGGGTATGTGTCCATCCCGGAAGTCAGCCTAACGGGGATTGAGGCATGTGATGGGTGGAACTACAGTATTCCTTTTTTCCCCTTTATGCAATCTTACTACTTGGATAAGATAAGAAAGGATATTCAGGGAAGAACAACTGAGGAGGCATTTTGCCTGAGAAAGGGGATAAAGAGAATTCACCGTCTGAAGGATAAAGAGAATTCACCATCTGAAGGATGATGTAATTGTCACCCTCACACTCTGGACACTGCCATTCTCCTCTAAAATCTTCCAATCTGATTCCCCCTTGCTGGTAGCTTCCTCCTGCCCTCCACATTCTCTCACCACCCCAACCACATCTCCTATTACTCTCTGACATCATGCAAACTTCTAGTTCCTCTCTTTTCGCCCAGCCTCCCAATCTTCCTCCTGCTTCCACTGTCTTCTCTGCCCAACCCCTGGCCTATCAGGAATCATAACAGCCACCATCTTGTCATTATTCCCACCCTCCTCAGTCCAGCCTACCATCCTCACGTGTCGCGCTGACCTGATCCCACCATCACCTGCCCCGATGTGTGGGCTGCTGAGTGTCACTGGACACAACCAATCATACCACAGATTGGCCCTGCAGCAAATTTGGGGTCATCAGTCTCAGTAGGACCCTCAGCATTTCTTAGCAACTCTTTAAATATGCTCCTGCTCAGTTTTCTCCTGATATTGATTTTAGTCTTTCACTGTTCTCTTTAAGATCCTAACCTTCCCCTTTCTCCCAGTAGATGGCCTTAATTCCTACTTAACAAGCCTACTTGTCCTGAATTCTCAACCTTCTCCTACAAACTCATGTGTCCACACTCTTTCTTACTTCCTTTCTCGCTCCGAGAGTGAGAGGATATTTTTCCAATCTGAGGCTTAAGGTTCATTCTCCAGAATTAGGATCTTACTCTTACCTATATTTAAATTTTTTCCCCTCCACTAGCTTCTTACTCTCAGCCCAAATTAACAAAGCTGTTTACATCAGGACTCTCTTAGTTTCAAGTGACAGAACCCAACTCAAGCTAGCTTAGGTAAAAAAGAGAGAATTTTTTTTTAAGGTGTCTGGCAGGATTTTTAACTGTAAACAATAGAACCCATTCTAACTATCATGAGCAAGAAAAAATAATTTTTTTTTACAGTTTATTTATTTATTATGAGAGAGAGAGAGGGAGACAGAGAATCCCAAGCAGGCTCCATCCTGTCAGCACAGAGCCCATCATGGGGCTCCATCTCATAAACCATGAGGTCATGACCTGCCAAAACCAAGAGTTGGATGCTTAACCAACTAAGCCACCCAGGCACCCCAGCAAAAAAAAAAAAAAAAAAATTATTAAAGGATTTTAGGTACCTTGGCACAATGTCTGGCAGGATTAGGAAATGATCCTTGGTGGGTATGCAGGCTGGACAATGCCCAAATCACACTGCCAACTTCTCCAGTGGAGAAGCTACCGCTGGTAAACTCTCCATGCATGAGACAAACCTGTGAGAAGCTCAGATCTATTGCCTCTGAAAGCTTAGATCTCTCCACCCTATTCTACCAAGAACTCTAAAAGGTGGATTTTGTGGAATGTTTTCTATGCTTACCTTGCTAAAGTGGTCACACCACACACACTACTGGAGTGTGGGGCACCATCCACACCTTTTTACAAGGTCCCCTTATCCACTGTGGATGAGAAACCTGGAACTACGTTTCCCAGAATCCCTTGCTATCATTTGTCAATGAGAAGCATTTGCCAATATTTGGAAGGCAGTAGAGGTGAGAGTTGCACTCAGAGGCATGGGCCAGACAGGAAATTCCCAACAAGTTCCTGAAAAGGTCTGGTGAACCAGTGGCTCCCACTAGAAAGCTGCAGAACAGGACAGTTAGTGGACTTTCTGAGGATTGCTGTCACTTCCTGGCCATCTCTTGAGAATCCCTACTGTCTTTGGCACTTCAGACTCAGCTATTCAGTGGTAGTTTCCCTGATCTGTGCTGCTGTTTTTCTAGCAGTTGGTGAAGCCACTAATACCCTATATTAAAATTTTCACAACTGTACTAAACAGAGTGGTTTTTATTTTCTTAACTGAACCCAGACTGATACAGTGAGTTGGAGCCTTAGCAAAAATAGGCATGCTGCTGCATAAGTTTGGCAGTTACAGTAAAATAATGTAAAGGACATGTCATCAGCAAAACATACCAGCAGACATCAATTTGAGGGATGTCTGGGCAGGGTGACTTCTCAAATCTCCCCAGGTTTCATGGGAGACATGCCTGGATTAGTGGTAATGGTATTTTTTCTATTTAGGGTGAGACCCTGCCAGATCGATCCAACAATACCACTGTGACACCACAGCACATTACCTTTCCCTTTCCCAAACCACATGGCTCTAATCTTTAAGCTCTGAATGATTTCTTTTTTCTGCCACTATCATTAGCCTGCTACTTGGTCCATGATTTTCCTATAAGATACACAGTTGCCTTGCAACCATACACAGTGTTTAGTAGCCAAGGGGGACTGAGGATGGCGGGCCTGGCCCAGCCCTGATAAAGTTACCCTCTCCTGAATCAATCTCCCATGGTTGGTTCTGAGTGGTAGAACCTAATCACAGGCCCTCAACTTTATGGAAGCAGGAAACTGCATTCCCCCATTAAGCTCATAGGAGGAAAAAAAAAATGCCAATAAAGGGAAAGTATGCCGGATGACATGTGCATAGCTCTCTGTCTCATTTTTTCTCTCTCCATAGACCAGCTTTCTCCTTGTGGCGGGAACATGGCTACAATTATCTCAGGATCACATTTTTCCACCTCCAAGAAAGCTTTCTTTCCCGAGTTCAACTTGGAAAAATCTGATTGAACCAGCAAGGTCACAGATCCTAGTCACAACCCCCACTATAATTACATGATCTGTGGGAGAATATCCTAGAAGAGATTATTTTTGTAATCATGGTTTCTCAACCAGGGCACTATTTTTTTTTTTTTTTGTAATCTCTACAACCAACATGGGGCTTGAACTCATAACTCAGATATCAAGAGTCTCATGCTCCTCCAATTGAGTCAGGCCGGTGACCCTCAACCATGCCACTATTGACATTTGGGGCCGGATCATTTTTTGCTTGGGGGGACAAGGAAAGCTGTACTATGCAATACAGAATGTTTAGCAGCGTTTCCAGCCTCTACCCACTATTTGTCAGTAGCACCTCCCACACACACATTGTGACAAACAAAAATATCTCCCAACATTGGCAAGTGTCCCCTGCGGGGCAAAATTGTCCCTACTTGAGAACCACTGATCTATATAAGGGATTCCTTGCTGAGCCACAGCTCTGGATTCCACTTGTTACCGAGTCACCCAGCCTGCAGCAGGCCTGCCCATGGCAAACTATACTTCTAAATTATCAAATGATACTAGACACATTTATCTACCTGTCTGCTAACTCACACCGTTGCAGGATTTTTTTTTACCTCAACGCCCCGGGGTGCCGTTGTCACACTGCTTCGAGGAATGAAGAGGGGGACACAGAATAAAAAGTTTTATTAGAATACAAGGTCAGAAAGTAAGAATAGTATGAAAGCTCTCTTTACAGAGAGGGGACCTTTGAAAGTGAATACCCGCGACTATAGGCAAGGGTCCTTGTTTTATAGGATTTCGGTGGGCCCGTCTCCTTGCCCTGTTCCTTCTCAGGTTCTACCCTTATTGGCTAGGTAACTCGAAATGCCTAGTCATTCCTTTTTGACTGGCTAATTTTCATTGTATGAGGGGTGGTCTATGGCCATACTGTTCCTTGTGGGTCATATATTTTATGCTCTACTTATTTTCAGTCAGGTCTTTTGCTTGTCACATTTCCCAGGGAAACCTGAGGGGCAGGAGGTGGTGTCTGTTGCATTCTTAAAGGGAACTTTATGCCTGAGGGAGTTTGCTTGAGGTCAGACATTCCTAGAAGAAATGTGTTGAAATAAGTATTTTTCCCCACCCAGGGACCTTCAAGCCTTAGCCTCTCCTTTTCTGCCTACTGAATCCTATCTTTCCCTATCATAATATCTCAACCAGGACATCCTTTAGCTAACTCTAACTCACCATTTTCCCTCTGAGATCAACTCTTTCACATCCCCTGGCCTGGTTAAAGACATCAGTGTTAATCAGTCACTCATGCAGAATCCTAGGAGTATTTCTAGATCCTTCACTCTCCCATCCACCACCACATGTGAGGAGAAGGATTCTAATAACACCTCTCCTTGTCTTATATCAGCTCCCTCTCCCCACTTGCTTTTACAATAGTTTTCTACTAGCCTCTTAGTCTCTCCTCTAATTTACCTTCTAAATGCAAATCTGAGGGTGTTACTCCATGCTTAAAATCAATATTTCAGCAGATCCAAATTGCTGTGGAATAGTCAGAATTCTTTAGCAATGTGAACAGTGACCTTCCTGAACTTTTCCTCCAATTTTACTCCCTCTGCTTTCTTGCTAACAAACTACTGAAAAGGTCCTGGTTTTGCATTTGTTATCTCCCCTGCCTGCCTCTACCTTATGCCACATTCTCTTAGTCCAGGTGATGAACTGCTAGTCCTCCTTCAAAACCCATTGTAAATTGGGCACTTGGGTGGCTCAGGTCATGATCTCAGGGTTCATGAGTTCAAGTCCCATAATGGGTGAGCTCAAGCCCTGTCTCTCCCCACCTCTCCCCCTACCCCCACCCCTCCTGGGATTCTCTCTCTCTCTCTCAAAAAAAAAAAAAAAAAAAAAAAAAAAAGCCCATTTTAAGCATATTTTCTCTTATTTTTCTTTCTTAAAATTCCTCTTAACCATATGTCCTGACATCTTGACTGCAACCTTGACCCTGGGCCACTTCTACCCAACTAACCAGCTCCTGAATTTCTGGCCACAGAAATGATGACATTAAAAAAATTGTTTGCTATTTTAAGCTACCAAGTTTTTGGGTAATTTGTTACAGAGCAACAGATGATTAATTCAAATAGTTAGTTGCAGAAGTCAACAGGAATGAAATTCTACACCCAAGTTCCAAGCTTAGGGGGCTCAGTCTTTCTAATTTAAGCTTTACCTGGCTTTTGAACAATACCCACGACCTATTTTATTCTCCACTTTCATTCTGAAACACAGCAAAAATAATTGTGTTAAAAAATGTGTTTGAGTGAATTAGCTGCTCTATGTTCACACAGTAATATGTAAAGGAAGAGTTCAAATTCTAGCATTATTTAATGTGGCTTTAAAGACTCAGAATGGGAATTGAGGGACCATCAAGATGCATTTTTTTTTATTCAAATGTCTATCTTTCCAAGAATCAGAGTCTACAGAATACAGAGAATCTAATTCCAATTTTGTAGGTAATCAGAAATTTAATTTTGATTTCATAAAGAAAAATCTCCAGTATAAAGAAAAGTTCTAAAGTGTTTTAAACAGTTTACTTACATTAAAATTTAGTGTGTAAGAACAACTGAAATGGTCACCAAAATGAGAATACGTAAATAAATTGTATATTCATGGAATGGAATGGTACTCAGCAATAGAAAAGAACACAACAGCATAGAATAATGTCAAAAACATGTTGAACAAAAGAAACAAGACACAAAAAAAGATACATTCTATCTGATTTCCCCCCATATGAAGTTTAGGAACATGGAAACTAAGCTACAGTGATAGAAATTAAGAGCAGTTTTTGTAGGAGTAAAGATGAGTAAAAGGAAGAACAGGAGAACTTTCTGGGAGTGATGGAAACATTCTTTATCTTGATTTGGGTAATGACTACATGTGTGTATATAGTTATCAAAACACACAATTTAGGATTTATTTATGTTCATTTCACGACACGTAAATTTTACTTCATACTAAAAAAAGACAGCATTAAAAAATAGTGCATAATACCAAAATCTAATTATGTTTCCCCGTTAGGATAACTTCTCTTTTAGAAGAGGGATTCAGAAAACCAAACTGAAAGAGCCTTCACATCACACAAGTGAAACTAAGTAAATATTTCCAAATATTTCCGAAAACTACCATTGAAAAAATAAACCTCAGCCACCTGAGCCATGATAAATACCCGCTGATTCTTAGCACGAGCCCCGTCCTCTCTGAAGCTGGGCTTGGGCAGAAAAACATTCAATTCTCCGCCCTTCTGAGACTGCCGGGTTCAGCAAACACACTGCGCAGGGAGGGGAGCCTCCGCACAGCAGAAAGGCCCCTGGAGCGGAGCTCAGCAAACAAGTCGAGGGCAGTGAGCAGTGAGCAGTGGGCAGTGGGCAGTGGGCAGTGGGCAGGAGTCAGGGCCGCTCCGCGTGTGATTCCGCGTCCAGGCATCCCACACGTGCAGAGGGGGAGGGGTTCTGGCACAGAAAGGAGACCAAAAGGGAAAACACATATTGACAAAGCCTTCACAGTTGTGAACCAGGGCTGCAGAGGGACAGACAGGAGCTGCTGCTGGAACAGAAAGGGAGCATTTGACACACTGAGCCCAGACCCGGGAAGGCCAGGGGCCTGCGCCACAAAAGCGGAAAGCAATTAAGAACAAATGCAGTGTTCTGCCGTCTGCAAAGGAGAAGGCAGAAAAAGCAAACCGGTAGGCCCAGTGAGACAGCAAAGGCATCCTTTCGGGGTTGGGGGAGTGGGGGGTGGGGACCATTTTGTAGAGAATTCCAGCTTCTATGAATTAAATACAGACCCTGGATTCCTCACCTAGTCTGCCAGGATCCGCTTGTGCCCTGCTGCTCAATACCCTTTAGGATTCCCCCTTACCTCGGGATGTCTAGACTCAGGAAACATGATTTATAAGGGTCTTTGTGATTTTCCCACAACACACATATCACAAATGCCCCTTAATTTCTTAGGGAAACACAGCTCCGGGGCTACCAATGTTTCCCTCAGGTGGTAGCTCGGATGTCAGTTGCTTTGGGAAGTCTTTCCTAACCACCTCCCCCCCCCCCCCCCCCCCCCACCTGCCCCCCCCACCAGCCCCTTCACCCTCTTCCCCCCCACTCCAATCTGGGTTACCCTTTCTCTGGGCTCCCTGGCACTAGTACTTTCTTCCCCTATGGTAAGCCTTGCCTCTGTGTATTGTGGCTGTCTGTTGGTTTTCTTTTTAACTGTTAAGTATCTGAAACTATAGAAAAAGTTTAAAGCGTACTTTGTTACCAATGAAAACCTTGTTACAGTTAATACCTTGTTAATTACATATTTTAAAATAGGGATATAAAATGTTACAGATACAGAATAGTACTACCATTGTTATTCTCTGCTTATGTACCTTAGTTATCTATGTTTCTTTCTTTTTTTTTTTTTTTTTAGTTTATTTACTTATTTTGAGAAAGAGAGAGAGCATGAGTGGGGGAGAGGCAGATAGAGAGGCAGACACTGATGTCTGGCTCCATCTCAGGAATGTGAGACCATGACCTGAGCCAAAATCAAGAGTCCAATGCTGGTAACCAATGTGACAATAAATTGTATTAAAAAAGGGTCCAATGCTTAAGGGACTGAGCCACCCACGTGCCCCAGTTACTTATGCTTCCAATCAAAAACAAAACACAGTATTTCTTGGTATGTTTCTAACATAATTAGTAATATACTACACATACTCTGACAATTCTTTCACTGTGTCTTGTGTTTTGACATCACATTCATAAAGAAATTAAGACATCGGAGAACAAATCATTAAAAAAACTAATCCATTTGTCTACATTAAAATGTAAAAACTCTGAATTGTAAAATATTGCATAAATGAAGTTAAAAAGATAAGCTGCTGACTCTAATTACTTCTTTTAAAAATAATTATTCTCTCAAAGACATTCATGTTCATAATTTTAAAAGTCAAGTTTTTCTAATATGTTTAAAATTTAAAAGTTTTAGGGCACCTGGATAGCTCAGTCAGTTAAGCATCCAGCTCTTGGTTTCAGCTCAGTCATGATCTCAACCGTTTGCGGGTTGGAGCCCTGCCTCACGCTCTACACTGATGGTGCAGAGCCTGCTTGGGTTTCTATGGTCCACTCTCTCTGTCTCTCTCTCAAAATAAATAAATAAACTTAAAAAATTTTTTTAATAAAATGAAATTAAGAAGTCTCTTCCCTTACTTGCTTTCATTCTTCAGAAGCAGATTTTTTCAACTCTTTTAACTTTTTTTTTTTTTTTTTTTCTGGAATTGGCCTCCATGTTTTTAAATAACATGCATTTTTTTTTTAGGAGACTAAAAAAATATTATTAAAGACAAGGATTTATGAACTTTCTTCACACACATTCTTCCTCCCTCTTTCTCCTCCATTTTGATAGATAGAACTGGTTGGAGCAATAGTCGTGCTTACATTAGCAGGGTTTACATTATATGTAAATATAATCCACAGAAGAGCCATGGTAATGTCCCAGTTTCACCTTCTTTCATCTATAACTTTTTGTTTTCCCTATTGTCTCCACTACCCTCACTGGTTTCATTGCCAGTGTGCCTTTATTTTTTTTCTAAACTCCCCCCCAAAAGAGGAATTTCTTTAATTTTTAATACATTCATACTCACCAGGAAATACATACACACACATATGTAAGTATATATATGTATGTCTTTTCCCCTGGATGTATTTTCCAGATAACCCATCTGAAGCGCTCTTGTGGGGCGCCTGAGTGGCTCAGTTGGTTGAGCCTCCGACTTCGGCTCAGGTCATGATCTTGTGGTTTGTGGGTTCCAGCCCCGCATGTGGCTCTGTGCTGACAGCTCAGAGCCTGGAGCTTGCTTCAGATTC
The DNA here is from genome assembly GCF_023721935.1 of Panthera uncia. NCBI lineage: Eukaryota > Metazoa > Chordata > Mammalia > Carnivora > Felidae > Panthera > Panthera uncia. The sequence continues at coordinate 100,355,627 of NC_064811.1, forward strand.
TGTGTCTTCCTCTGTCTGACCCTCTGCTGCTTGCACTCTGTCTCTCACATTGTCTCAAAAGTAAATAAATATTTAAAAAAATATATATTTTTTGAAGCACTCTTGCCTTCCCATCTGGTCCAGTTGTTCCACATCTGCTGCCAGCTCTCTGCCTGGGACTTCTCTTCACTCTTATCCCGGACATCGGATGACCAACTCATCCCAATTTGCCAGAGATCGGCCCGGTTTTAAAGCTGAAAGTTCCACATTTGGCACCACCCTCAGGCTCAGGCAAATTGGAACTGGTCAATCTACCTGGACATCCCCTTGCCTCTTTCCTGGTTCAAGTCCTGTTTCCTGGATCCTATGTGATCTTCTCGGTTTCTATCCTTATTTTGTGGAATCCATTCTCCAGTATTTTCCTGAAAAGGAGGTAAAAAATTTTTAAACTTGCATATCTGCAATGTCTTTATTCTGCCTTCACACCTGTTAGAAAATTTGGCAGAGAACAGAAATCAAGATTTGAAACAATTTTCCATCTGAATTTTGAAAGGATTGCTCCACTGACTTTCCATGTGGCAGGTGAAAAGCCTGGTGCTTTTCTGATTCTGGGTCTTTTGTATATTTTTAATCTCTAGGAATTTGCAGGATTTTTATCTCCAAGGTTCTGAAATTTCACAATGGCACACCTTAGTGTGAGTTTTTGTCGTTGCAGGCATCATGCAGGGGCATAAGTGAGCTCTCTCAATCTACAAACTCATATCCTCTATTTAAGGAATTTTTCTTCAAAAATACCCTACCCTATCTTTTTGCATTCTCTCTTTCTAGAGCTCCTGCTTACTAGAGTGTTGGGCCTCCTGAACTCTAATATTTTCCTTTTCTCTTCCATTTTCCATTTCTTTATTTTTGATTGACTTTCTGGAAGATTGCATCAAATTTATCTTCCAGACTTTTTTTCTGAGAATTTACTATTTAACTTCAAAGAGCAATTTTTATTTATTTATTTATTTATTTATTATTTATTTATTTATTTATTTATTTATTTATTGTTCTCTGAATAGTTTTATTCTATAGCCTTTTCTCATTGTTGTCAGATGCTACATCTCTTCTTACCACCTGGGGAAATGAACTATCAAGTTTGTTCGTTTTTGAGTCTTATTCTGCTCCATACGTAATTTCTATTTTCTTCAGATGTTTTTGATTTAGTTCTGTCTGTCCTGGCATAAGCTTTCCTTAATTGCCTGGTAATCCTTGGCTGTCTGTGCATATTTAAAAATAAAGTAATAAAAGAACCTGATTGGAACAGGCAGGTACACATCCCTGTAGGGTGCTCTGGTGAGGCTGATTTATTATTTTTTTCTTTGTTTCTTTGTTTTCGTGTTTAGCTGGCTTCCCATAGCAGACTCAACCACACTCTCACCTGGAAAGCAGAAGTTTGGCTGACGATTCATTTCTCTTACAGACCTGCAACTAAGCCTCCTGCTGTCAGCACCACCTGCACCCCTATTCTGATAGTTCTAAATATTTCTGAGCTCCTATAGTTCGTTCAGCCTTCTCAGTTTCCCTTACTGTCCGCTTTGGTTTTAATTGTTAATTTCATTTTGCCACTTCCATATGCTTTCTAGTTTCCAATATTCCAATGCTGCCATATTCTCTACTTGTAAGTATTTCTTTTTTTGCCTCTATAGATTTGTGCCTTAAAACAAAACAAAACAAAACCCTATACTGTCACTTTTATGTAATTTTGGCAGGGAGGGTATGTAGATGTGTGTTTACCATATTTCAGCAGAAGTCTGTTGGATCTGGAGGTGGCTGAGGTGAGGACTGCCTCTCATTCATCATTACAGTCTAGTGTCCAGCATATTCTAGTATATTGCCTGGCATATATTAGGAGCTCAATAAGTAAAGTCTTACTGAATGAATGTAGTACAAAAACTTTTTTTTTGGAAATATTAACTACTGTTTTGCTTTGTTTTTCTCACCAGTATTTCATTTTCTCCTTTCCAGCTAGGCTAATCTGTCATTTTTTCAGAGAATGCTTGGGACAACAGAAAGCAAACTATTGCTGCAGTGTTTAGGAGAATTGAAAGGACTCATAGCATAAACAAAAATATTGTGGCGAAACATTGTGAATCATTGCTCTATCTCTCCCTGGAATTGGAAGGCTGATCCAAAAGAGAGTCAGAGCTTAGTTCCAGGGACGCAGCAAGCCCTGTAAAAACAAAATGAACCAGGTAGTGTGTCTAGACAGTTGGAACAATTTCATCCATCTAGAAAGGCTCAGGAGCACCAGAAGTTTCTCACTCATTCAAGAATGAAAACAATGTAAATGCAGAGAGTCAGCAGATCTAAAAGAGCTGTGAGGACAAGAGTGAAGGTGAAGAAATGCCAGACTGGACCACTGAATGGAGAGACAGGATGATGCTCAGGTCACTGGATATCTCATAGACAGATGACAATCTCTCCCCCCTAGATTCTTTGGAACTATTTGTGTCCCTTGTTACTTAAACACAATCCTGGGGAAATCTACAAATTAACTGAGATTAAGTTTCTGCCACCCAAGTAAAATGAGAGCTCAAGATTGAAATTAAATTGGCTTATGAAAACAATATTATGTTTCTACAATATCTCTACTAGTTAGTTGAAATTCATATATACTACACAAATGTAAGTATGATCACCAGATTATTTTCAAATTTATTTAAAAATTCTCAAGTTTTACACAAGAGATGATCAAATATGTTAATGTAACAACAAGCTAAAGAACAGATTTATTATACCCAGCAATAGCACTACTAGGAATTTATCTACAAGATACAAGAGTGCTGATTTGAAGGGGCACATGTACCCCAATGCTTATAGCAGTGCTATCAACAATAGCCAAATTATGGAAAGAACCTAAATGTCCATCAATTGATGAATGGATAAAGAAGATACACACACACACACACACACACACACACACACACAATACTATTCAGTGATGAAAAAGGATGAAATCTTCCCAATTGCAACAACATGGGTGGAACTGGAAGGTATTATGCTACGTGAAATAAGTCAGCCAGAGAAAGACAGATATCATATGATTTCAGTCATATGTGGAATTTGAGAAACTTAACAGAAGACCATAGGGGAAGGGAAGGAAAAATCAGATACAAGCAGAGAGGGAAGCAAACCATAAGAGACTCTTAAATACAGAGAACAAAGTGAGGGTTGATGGGAGTGGGAGTTGGGGGAGTCGGGAAAATAGATGACGGGGATTGAGAAGAGCACTTGTTGGGATGAGCCCTGGGTGTTGTATGTAAGTGACGAATCATGGGAATCTACTCCTGAAGCCAAGACTACACTGTATGTTAGCTCACTTGACAGATAAATAAATAAATTAATTAATTAATTAATATTAAATAAAGTACAGATTTATTCTTGTGAATGACAAATCATCCATAAAATCAAGGATGTGGTTTATAGAATAGGTAGATTGCTTGGCTAAACTGTTTATATTATTGTTAATCTTAATAGAGTAATTAAGGAATACAGAAACATCTATCAGGAATGTATGTTAGGACCTCTACTTTCAGCCAAGATGAAGGCCAGCGCTCTCACCAGGAATGGCTACAAAAGCTTAAAAAGCTTACAAAATACACAAAACAATATCTGCTTGAAGGCAGTGAGGAACTTCTGGGGAAATTCAGACTTAAGCACCAAGATTCTGGAGAAGGAAGAAACTTGGAGAGGAGAGTTGGCATTCTGCAATTGATTTTTCCTCTGGCAAAATAGCACTTGCTTACTCTGAGCACTAAGCAAGAGGCCAAGGACAAGGTCATGGATGTGGGCTGGAGGTCACTAACAGGCAGAGAAGGCAACAGGATTTTTGGCAGTTTTGGGAAGTGGAAAAATGGGAATTTTATGAGTCTGGGATGCCAGTGAGAAGGGTGTTTGGAAAATCAAGCTTGACACTTGACCTGTTTTACCAAATTCCTATGCTGCATGGAACAGGATATTAAGAAACTAAGCAGAAAACCTGTGTAAGTACAGCTGAGGTTTTTCAGTCTCAAAAAACTCACCAAGAAGAAAGGGTCACAGTGGGTACCCCCAGGTCCTTAGGTGGAGTCTTTGGAGGGTGTTTTCCTATATCAAAAAGATAACACATTATTTCTCATAATTCTGGAGGTTGCGAAGTCCAAGATCAAGGCATCGACAAATTCAGTGTGGTGAGAGCAGGCTTCCTGGTTCATAGACAACCATCTTTTCACTGTGTCTTCACAAGGTGGGAGGGACAAGAGAACTCTCCAGGGTCTCTTTTCTAAGGGCACTACTCCCATTCATGAGGACCTCTCCCTCATGACCTAATTACCCTCCAAAGGCCCCACCTATAATACCACATAAAGGGTGACAATTTCAACATATGAATTTTGGGGAGACATAAACATTCAGTCTATACAAGAGGCATCCTCTCTAAGAACAGGGATGGATCAGAGATGGAAAAGAACCTCATAAAAACTATAATGCACTCTATGACATTCTGGAAAAGGTGAAACTATGAGGACAAAAGTAAGATCAATAGTCTCCAGGGGTTTGGGCTTGGGAGGGATAAATAGGTGGAGCGTAGAAGATTTTTAAGGCAGTGAAACTATTCTTTATGATACTATGATGGTGGGTACCCATCATATACATTTGTCAAAATCCACAGAATGCACAGTACCTAGAGCAGACTACAGACTTTGATGCATGATGATGCATCACTGTAGAGTCATCCTTGGTTTAAAATTTAAAAAAAAGCAGCATTCTGGTAAGGGATGTTGATAATGGGGAGGCTATGCATGTGTAAAGGTAGGGGCATACAGGAACTCTGTACTTTCTGCTCAATTTTTTTTTTTTTTTCTGTGAACGTAACACTGTTCAAAAAAAAAAAAACAAAAAAAAAAATCTAAAATCAAAACAAAACCCTGTAATGCAGCCTGCAGTCTATCTCTGATTGGATTAAAGTAGTCAACTCCCTCAAAGAGGAAGGGGGAAAGCCTCTCTAGAGAAATATTTCATCCCTAAGCCTCTACAATGTTTAAGAAACAATGTCTGGCACTTTCAGGAGATATTTATCAGACATTCCAGGAGACAGAAACAATTACTAAAAGGCATAAAGAAAAAACAGAAATGGACACATTGATCCAGATATTTTAGTTATCAAAAAACATTTAAAATAAGTATGATTAATATACTGAGGAAAAATAGATGAAAAAATGGATGCTGTTAGTTTAAATATCAGAGTACAACATATATCAAAAAGCTAGCAATTTCACAAAGCTAGTATTTCACATTTATTGAATGCTTATTTTGTGCCAGGCATTGTTGTAAGTGATTCCTAAATTTCTCACAATAATCCTGTGAAATAAACACTGTACTATTATTGCCCCCACTTTACAAATGAGAAAACTGAAGCACAAGATGGGTAAATAAATGCTTATGGCCAAATGACTTATAAATGGCAGAGTTAGAATTTGAACTCATGTAGTCCAACTCGAGAGGCCTCAGTTTTATCACCGTGCTATCTAGAAAATCCATCTCCTACAACTACAATAGCCACAGATGATAATGTTTTGGTTAAAGAGATGTAGGACCTTGACAGTTCAAATTACTCAGGTCACCAAAATGTTTTCTGTTTTCTCATAGCCTCAAAAGATGAGAATGTCTGAGTTCTAAACCTTAACCAAACTTGCTCAGAGATGTATTCTTGAAGCCATGCTCCCAGTAATAATCATCAGAAAGTACTAAACTCAGAAGAAATGTGTCTAATTTTAGGTAGACTAAAAATAGAAAATAAAAACAAGGATGTGAAATTCGATCAAAAATAGTGCTTAATATTAACCACCACCTAACTTACTTTTGCACACTTTTGCCTGGACACACTTTAATTATTATAATTGCCACCTGTGAATTCTTCAGTGCAGAACTACAGTTAATTCATTCATCCCACCCATGGGGAGATAATTTGGAACGAAATTCCACCACATGCATAGGTCTCAACTTTTTCTAGCAGTAGTCACTCCCTGAATAAACCAAGTCTCCATCCTTGGGTACACACTGTTCTTGTTGACAGACAGGATGGTTTACTGTCTTACCAGGCAAACGTTTAAGAAATGTACTCGAAAGAACAGTGGACTCCTCAGCAGGAAAACTCTCCCTGTCTCCTGTACTCCTTTTCCCAACAGTTTATTTCCACTGCCAGAAATATTTATCATTTGATTTGATTTCTCCAGGTCTCTTCTAGACAGACCAAACATTTCTCATCATTTTTACCTTAGTATGAATTAATGAATGACTCAATTTCACGGACAGCCAGCTGTGATCAGAGACATAAAGAAGTTGGTGTTTCCACTGGAATGTAGTAAGTAAAAGTCATGACAATTTTTGATAATAAATTACTGGGCTGTTATTTCTTAACCACTACAAAATGAAGTGTAAGGTAATCTTCCTCTTAGAATTGTGGTGAAGACTTCATTAGAACAATGAGAATAAATATGCTTAGGATAATATTAGGTGCCTAATAAATGCTGGCTTTTATAATTAATTATAATGACTTTGTCAATAATGGAGAAATTTAAAGGAATAAGATATATTTTAAAAGATGGCAAGATGGTTATGGTAGTAGATCTGAATAAAGTTTAATAAAAGAGTACAAATAAGCCCTCAACTCACAGAGCTACATTTCATTGTTCAACATCATTTTTGCTGCTTTGGATGATACATGAAAGACTAGGATGCATCTTGTGATCTGTTTAGCATGCAAACTTAAATATTCATAAATTTATAAATCCACTTAATACATTTAAGAAATTTTGGGGGGGCGCCTGGGTGGCTCAGTCGGTTAGGTGGCCGACTTCGGCTCAGGTCATGATCTTGCGGTCCGTGAGTTCGAGCCCCGCGTCGGGCTCTGTGCTGACAGCTCAGAGCCTGGAGCCTGTTTCAGATTCTGTGTCTCCCTCTCTCTGACCTTCCCCCGTTCATGCTCTGTCTCTCTCTGTCTCAAAAAATAAATAAACATTAAAAAATTTTTTTTTAAAAAAGAAAAAAAAAGAAATTTTGTGGAATCAGAATTTCAGGTTTATAGTTAAAATCTTTTCTCTCCACTTATCCAGTAAACTATTATCTCTTCCTATGTCCATTTGCTTCTGAACAAAGTAATCACCTAACATAATGTCCACTCATGCAGGTGTAGGTGCCCTATGGCTTTTCTTATATGAAAATTATCTTCCTGACTTAGTATCAGCAGGATATGCGCCAGTGAGCTATTTTTTTCCCAATAATAGCAGTAGATTATATATATACTCCAACATTTTCTCAGTGAGTTCCATTTGTGACCAGAAGCAAACCCTTACAAGCTTGTTAAGAGGTTTTATAAATGCAGTTGGGCTACAGAGTAAAAAGAAGCCAATTAATTATCTCCCAGGGTGCAAGAATTCAGGAGTTACCTCATTAGTGCCATGCTCTTACCAACCTGGCCTCTCAGAATGATTACTCCTGGTCTAGTTTTCTGGTTAACTTTGTGGATGATGAATGTTTACTCAATCACCTGAGAAATATGTATATCAATGAATTAGTGTGACTGGAGAGAAAGATCTATAAAGGCAGAAATCTGTGTTTAAACCAGAATAGCATGTAGAGGGACAGGCGTGGCTGGAGTACTCATAGAGTCACTGATCATTGGTCAGTGGCTTGATCACTTACCAACTATTTGACCTTGAGCAAGTACTTCATGGGCCTCTTGCTTTTTCACAGGACAAACAATATTGTTAGACTGCAGGGTTTCTAACTTTCCTTTCTCACCCTAACATTTTGCTAATCTTATGTACTGAAGAGGAAATTGAAGTTAAAGACTTTTTGTTTCTTATTAAGAGGTGCCACTTTCAAAGGCCACTATACTAGCTACATATGTGGACATAAAATATTTCAGTAAAATTAAATTACGCTGAAGGGCGTTTGTCTGGCTCAGTTGGAAGAGCATGGGACTCTTCATCTCCAGGTCATGAGTCCAAGCTCCATATTGGGTGTGGAGATGACTTACATACATACATACATACATACATACATACATACATAAACTTAAAAAAATTAAATTACAGGGGTGCCTGGGTGGCTCAGTCGGCTGAGCGTCTGGCTTCGGCTCAGGTCATGATCTCATGGTTGGTGAGTTTGAGCCCCACATCGGGCTCTGTGCTGACAGCTCAGAGCCTGGAGCCTGCTTCGGATTTTGTGTCTTCCTTTCTGTTCCTCCCCTACTGAAACTCTGCCTCTGTCTCTCAAAAATAAATAAAGATTTTAAAAAAATTTTTTAAGTAAAAAAAAAATTAAATTACACAGACTACTGAAATAAAAGCCAACTAATTTTCTCAAGAATCACTTTCAAATGTACCTTCAAAGTCACATGAATGGGCCACACAAATATAGTTAATTGATTTTTACAAAGGCACAAAGATAATTCAGTGGATAAAGGACAGTCTTTAAATGGTGGTGCAACAGGTGGACATTCATACACAAAATGAATAAATAACACTAGACACAGATGTTACACACTTCACAAAAATTAACTTTAAATATCTCATAGAAGGTTGAGTATAACTCCTTATCTCTGAAGTGTGGGCTGCATATAGTAGTGACTTCCTTCCAAAGAGTATAGATGGAAAGCAGGAAAAAAAAAAAAAAGTAACTTTCTGGTGGAAAAACCTGACAAACACCACCTCAGTCGGGTGATCAAGGTCAGCATCAACAGCTATAGGTCATGTTGATAGCATATACTCCTGACACAATTGTTGTTGGTCTTCCTCCATAAAACTCAAAAACCCAGTCTAATCATAAGGACAAAAATCAGACAAGTCCTAATTGAGAGACCTTCTACAAAATACCTCATCAACACCTTTCAAAACTGTGAAAGCCAGCAAAAACAAGAAAAGTCAAAGAAACTGCCATAACCAAGAGGAACCTAAGAAGACATGATGACTGGGGCATCTGGGTGGGTGGCTCAGTCGGTTGAGAATCCAACTCTTCATTTTGGCTCAGGTCATGATCCCAGGGTCATGGGATCAAGCTCCTAGTCAGGCTCCTTGTTGAGCACATGGAGCCTGCTTAAGATTTTCTTTCTCTCTCCCTCTGCCCCTCTCCCGCATGCCCACACATTCTCTCTCTCTCTCTCTCTCTCTCTCTCTCTGTCTCTCCCTCTAGAAAGAAAGGAAGGAAGAAGACATGATGACTACATGTAATGTTATACATTGGACTGAATCCTAGAACAAAAAAAAGACATTAGATAAAAACAAAGGGAATGTGAATAAAGAAAAGACTTCGGTTAATTATAACATATCACTATTAGCTCATTTGTTGTGTCGTGGTTACCATATTAAGGTAAGATGCTAAAAATAAGGGAAATTGGGTTGGGGTATATGGAACTCTCTCTACTATGTTTGTAATTGTTCTGTAAACCTTAAACTATCCTAAAATTAGGAGTTTATTAATAAAAAAAACATATGAACTGTTTGTGTATTTCTAGGCAAAATGTTCATACCAATAATACTGCTTTGAATTTTTTTTCTCTCACTTTCCTTCATAGTAAATGATATAGCTGCTACATAATATTGTTTGGTCCTTTAAGGATCCTTCAATTTTGGAATTAAGTTGCATCCATAGAATTACATCTTTGAAGGCAGAGTATTACCAACCAAAACTAAGAGAAAAGCAGTTCACTTTTTGTGTATATTTTATCAAACAAAGCAATAATAACAAACCATTATCTTTTTTTTTTAAGCTTATTTTGAGAGAGACAGAGGGAGGGAGAGAGAGAGCAGGGAAGGGACAGAGAGAGAGGGAGAGACAGAATCCCAAGCAGGCTCCACACTGCCAGCACAGAGCCCAGCACAGGACCCTAACCCACAAACCGTGAGATCATGACCTGAGCTGAGATCAAGAGTCAGATGCTCAACCGACTGAGCCATCCAGGCGCCCCAACAAACCATTATCTTAAGAAGAAGAAACAAACAGGAATCCCCACTGATTTGGGGGTGATCTTATTCTGTAAAATTAAATGATATGGAGTGTGCTTAAATAGGCAAAAAGCTACAGGAGACTGGATTCTCTATTGTACTGTTAGTTTCTCCCCGGTTAGTTACTCTTTGATGTGTTGCCTGTTAAAATGTTTCCCAAGAATGTGGTCTGGCACACACCTTGCTGTGCTGAGTGCTCAGACACTTGCATTTTTGTCCTAATTTACCCACCAACAACTTGTGTGACAGGAAGTCTCTACTGTTTTCTGTGTCAAAATGTGGAATTGGGTAAGCTGACCTCCAAGCTCTCTTCCTGTTTTATGACTGTAGACATAAAAGTAACTTATTACCACGAGGTGACACAGTAGCATGCATTTGTTTTTCAGATTATCTGGTTTCACCTGGCACAGAGTGGGGACGTCAGGAAAAGATGTGGGATGGGCAAGATAAAAAACAGCTGAAGTTTAATCTAGAAACGCAAAGTGTTTGAGGGGATCCGGCTCCAAATATTTGAAGAATTGTTGTGTGGGAAGGGATAGCAGACATGTTCTGGGAAATTCCAGAGAACAAACTTAAGGCCAACAGAGATGTAGGAGTGGCCTACATCTGAACCAGAGTAACCTTTGAGGATGGTGGCATCAGTCACAGATGTCCCAAAGGAGAGTGGCTCACCGGAACAGCGGTGGTGTCTCCTCACAGCTGAGGATGTAAATTCCCACTCACCTGCCTCATTTGTTTTTAAAACTGCCTTGCCTTCCTCACCACATCCCTTCCTACCAACCTTATTCCTCTCCCCCAGAGTTTCTGATCCCAACCCTGCAATGGTTTCTACTACAAATATTTCATGACTGTCAGGTGTTTAGGACGGAGAAAAACAAGCTTGAGAGGCACTGCCCTAGATCATTGAAAAGCCCTCTGCTAGGCTAACAGTCTGCAGCTACTAGAGAAAGCATCATCTCTGCAGAGCTTCGCCCCTCAGCGGCGCTCTAGTCCCCGGACAGCCCCTCCTCTTCCCAGGCCACCAGCACATCCCCGTGGAATATCTCCTTTCACACACAAGACCTTATTTCATAATTAAGGCCATTTCATCGTACTTGGAATCAGCTCTTACTGGCTTTTTTTAAATGCTTAAAACTCCTCCTACATATTTTAATCCAGCTACCTAGGAGATCTATGTAAGAACTCTCCCTAAATTCACAATCTATTTTGGTGGGGAAAGGCCTGTTTTGCCAAACTGCAACATTAAAATCTGGGGAACTCATTTCTCCCCTCAGCTGGGAGGAAAGCCACAGGCACCGAGTACACATTCCAGTTATCCATCTTTAAGTGATGTATTGGTTGAAAGCCACAATGCATTCATTACAGACGGGCCTTCCTAGGATAATGGCTTTTTCTCTGAGACCACACTTCCCTTCCGGGCCATCAGTGAAAATGAGAAAAGCACAAATACACTTGGCAGGCAACCGTCCTGAGGCATCCTGCCATTCACATCTTCCCTAACAACTCAGAAAACAAGCATATGAAACATAGGAAACATCCTCACGGAGCAAGGAAATAATCTGAAACCTTTCTTTCTAGTTTCCTCCTGGTCAGAGCAAAGCTTGAGACCACCACGCTTCAGTCTAATACTGAAAACACAGTCTTGTCAGAAGACATAAACATCAAAGGACGGCATCTGTTAATTTTTATAGACTAAGTTGAGTGTCTGCTTCACATTTTATCAGTTTTATTGATAATAGGAACACATATAAGCAATCGCCTAGCTTGTAAGTCACATAATATTTTATTGTCTTTTTGTTGTTGTTGTTTTGTTTTGTTTTTCCTAAAGAAGGTAATCCAGGCAGTAAAATAATGGGCTGAGTGATGAAAACCTAAATTATGTCTAGCTAGGTTTCAGGCCAAGTTTATCGGAAGTTATCTGCTTCTGACCAGCCTCACCTGTTGCTGAGTATTCATTGCTATAGCAAGGCTATTCATGTATTTAATTCCTTTAAGGGGCTCCTTCCTCTCTCAGGGGGACATCACCCAGACAATTGTCATGTTGTGCTCCTGCTGTACTTAACAGCAAACTCTATTGTTGTTCTTATTACATTACATGTACGTCATCTGTTTCTACATGTCTGTCTCCCATACTACAGTGTGAACACTTTGAGGACTACCAGTAAGTCTTATTTGTCTTCATTCAGAATAACTGTTCAAAGTATGTTTGTTGAGGGAGTGACCAAAACAATGAACTGCCATCAGACAGTGAGGCCAAGTGGTTATGAAGATGTACTCTGATGGCAAGCGTCTATGTTTTTCAACTCTGGTTCCCCCATTTTTCGACTGTGTGACATCGCACAATTATCCCATTTGCACCTCAATTAATCTGTTAGATGGGGTAATAATAGGATTTCCTTCATAAGGTTGTTGAGTTAGTATATATGAAGCATGCAGAAGCATGGGTTTGTTGTGGTTGATATTGTTTTAATAAGATTATTGTCACTAGGGAACAATAATACCCCTATTAATACTACTGGAAAAATTTCTCACATGTTCATGGTTCTTTGCATCAGAGCCTTTGATAGTAAGGAAGCAAGCCAGATATATACCACATGGTAGACAGACAGCAGAATGATATATACATGTTCTCTGTCATCTGTGAATGAAATATAGCTAATATTGGGCAAGTACTCCCTATGTGCCAGGAATCTATTAGATATTTTATACATATAACATCTGTTTTTTAGTAAACTTTATTTTTTAGAGCAGTTTTAGGTTCACAGAAGAATTTAGGGGATGGTACAGAGATTTTCCACTCATGTATAGCCTTCCCCATTATCAACATCCCCCCAGAGTGCTACATTTGTTACAATTGATGAGCCTACATTGACACATCAAGTACTCAAATCTATAGTCTACACTAGGGTTCACTCTTGGTGTTATATATTCTATTCTATTCTGGACAAATGTATAATGACATGTATTCACCATTACAGTGTCATACAGAGTAGATTCATTGTTCTAAAAGTCCACTGCAAATGACCTCTTTACATTTTCAAAAAAATTGAGAGATATTATTAATATTATTATTTTTATTATTATTCTCATTTTTAAAAGATGAGGAAAATGAGGCTCAGTGAGTGTAAACAACTTATCAAGGATTATACACTAACAAGTGGATCATCTGGCCCCAGGACCCATTATCTTTCTGTTCCACTGCTCCCAGTGGAACATGCAGAAAGCAGATGAATCACAGGAATGTAATTAAATGTTCCCTACAGCAGTGACCAACTTATGAGGATATAATCCAGTGTCACCGGGCCTTTTCAGCCTATGATGCTAATGGGGTCTCAGGAACAGTAATATCCAAATAATGGTGGGTTTTCAGCCCTGAATGTAGTCCACTGGATATATTTCTGGAAGTCAAAGTAGAATTAAGAAAAATATAGGAGTGCCTGGGTGGCTCAGTCAGTTAAGCGTCCAACTTCGGCTCAGGTCATAATCTTGAGGTTTACAAGTTCGAGCCCTGCATCAGACTTGGTAGTGACAGCTCAGAGCCTGGAGCCTGCTTCAGATTCTGTGTCTCCCTCTCTCTCTGCCCTTCCCTGGCTTGTGCTCTATCTCAAAAATAAATAAAAACATTAAAAAAAATTTTAATATATTTTAATGAAAGTCATTATTAAATTATTACATAGTCATAATAAAATAATAAATATTGCATAAAATTTCTCCTGGGAGTCCTCAGTCAAAACTACACTATGCCCAACTACAAAATTCTAAGGATGGATTTCATACTTTCTAGTCTACCACTGGCTACAGTTTATTTCCCAAAGAAGCACTAATATAACTTAGTGTTTTAAAATCACAACACTACCTATCAAGTTTAAATAGTATCATATATTTTTTAAGTTTATTTATTTATTGGGGTGGGGGGTGCATGCAAGCAGAGGAGGGGCAGAGAGCAAGAGGGGGAGAGAGAATGCCAAGCAGGCTCCCTGCTGTCAGCACAGAGGCCAACACACAGTGCTCAATCTCAAGAACTGCAAGATCATGACCTGAGCCAAATTCAAGAGTCAGGGGCTCAATCCACAGAGCCACCCAGGTACCCCTATATATTATTATCTTCATTTGACTGAAGAAGCTGATTTTTGAGGTTAAATTACGTTAAATGACTTGTCCAAAGTCATATAGTGAATAAAAAGCAGAAGAGTGAAACAATTTTCAGCTTCCACGCTCTCTCTCTGACAATCGGCTCTTAGCCATTTACCGTGGCTTTGTGACAGGCACTGTGCCGAGTGAAGGCTGGAAGTGGAAAAGTGAATAAGACATAGTTCCTACCCTTGTTGAGGAGATAGACCCATAAATAATTATAATGGAATATAAAAATGGTGGTAGAAGATATACATAAAATGCCACTGGAACACATGGAATTCTTTAAAAAGGATGTGACATCTGAGCTGGGCGTTGGAGAATGAGTAGGAGTTTGCCCAGGAAGGGAAGTGCATTGTAAGCAGAAGGCAATGCTTGGGCGTGGAGTATGTGGGAAATGTGAGGGAGAGATTTCTTGATTCTTGCTGTATTTTAAAAGGTGAGACGTTTTAAATTATAATATTCATAATACAATAGTAATAAACCTTGCAAAAGTGTCCTTTAAGATGGCTACTTGTTAAGTACACACACACACACACACACACACACACACACATATGGACATATAGATTATTGAGATCCAAACATATATATTTAAAGTCACCATAGGACTATTATCTTAACTTTTGCCCTTAATCTATCTTAGTGGTTCTTGTCTGGGGCCATTTTGACCCCAGGGGGCATTTGGTAATGTCTGAAAACATTTTTGGTTATTACAACTTGAGCAGTGCAGAGATGTTACTGGTATCTAATGAACACAGACCAACACACTGCTAAACATCCTACAGTGTATAGGCCAACCCTGCACAATAAAGAATCATCCTACCTCAAATGTCAACTGTTGAGAATCCCTGCTCATCTGCCTAGAAGGCCATGATTTTCTCTCAGACTGCCAGCAAAGCCCAGAGCAGGAGGCCCCTGAATCAAACCACAGGCATTTCAATTTCAGAGGAAGCAGCATGGAGCTAATGGGCCTGCTCCTGCTTCCCAACCTGGCATAAAGCCTGCTCTGCATTATCTGGGTATGGAGATAGCATGGAGAAGACACAAAAAAACACGTGGATCAGGGGGCCTGAGAACCAACATATCACTTAAAAATAGTTCACTAATGGTTTACCTAATAAACAGAACCACCAAACTAAGTTTTAAAGGCCCTGTCTCATTCTGTGAAGGGACACGGTATATTTTTGTGTATTATTTTGCCTCTCCTCTGCTTACTCAATAGTAATAAGAGCGTCAGCCAACATTACTGAGCACTTACTGGATACCAAGCACTGTGCTGTTGCTTTATGTGAAGTATCTGGCTGAACCTTCCCCTGTTGCAGTATGACTTCCAGAGTGTACATTTTCTCCCATTGGACACTTGCCCTTATTCTGAGAGAAAATACTGGAGCAGTTCCACAAAGAGGGCAGTTATCCACTGGGGAAATGACACATGGGTATCAGTTTTCACAGGGCGAGGCAGGACAGAAAATCCAGTCTTCAGACCAGGGGAGCTCAGTAAGCAGTTCCTGAGGACCTCTATCTCTCAGGTTGGGTGCTATTCTCTCAGAAGGCTCTTACCCTCAAGGAGCTAAGTGAGAGGGGGAAAAATATAGATGATATAGATGATATAGATGATATAGATATAGATATAGATATAGATATAGATATCAGCTTCTATTCCACAGAAGTCCATATTTAGATACCCTTGTGATAGATGAACCACTTATATTCCTCAATGATTCCAGGCAAGAACAGTATTATCTTGTAAGCACTATGTTTCAGGGCACTTGGCTTAATCCAGGCCCAGTGCTGGGGTTCAAGCAGGAAGAGTTTAGCTATAAGAGTTGCTTTGTTGGAGAAGTTTAGGGCAAAAGGAGACTGGGTAGGTGAGAAAAAAGGAGAAGGAGAAGGAAAACATAATGGCCTTTCCCAAGGCTCCCTCTACAGATTAGTCTGAGCCCTAGAGAGAGATGATTTTTCAACCGTTTTTGTCTTTGACTCCAGTAAGAAATGTGTTTTACCTGCTCCCAGCAAAAGTTTCATGAAACACTGTATTTTCAAAAGTGACACACTGATCTTTTCTCCCCTGATTCCAGTTTACTTTCTTTAATGTTGGGCTTGAACTAGTGGGTGAGTACATGTCCTGCTTTGTCCAGAGCGGTTCCAGTTTATACCTGTTGTCCGTGTGCAATTCTTTTTTAAAAATTTTTAAATTTTTTCAATATTTATTTTTGAGAGAGAGAAAAACAGTTCAAGTGGGGGAAGGGACAGGGAGAGAGGGAGATAAAATCCAAAGCAGTCTCCAGGCTCTGAGCTGTCAGCACAGAGCCCAACGCAGGGCTTGAACCCACAAATCATAAGACCATGACCTGAGCCTAAGTCAGATACTTAACTGACTGAGCCACCAAGGCATTCCTGCCCTTGTGCAATTCTTAATACCACCCTCTTTCACTGACTAAATTGATTTTATAACCCATCAGCTTCCATTTGGAAAAATCCTTCTATAGAGAAAGCCTCAAGCAGCATGTGAAGGAACAGGTTTCACAAGGAGAAAGAGCTGCCTCAGGGCTGAGATAACAGAAGGGAAATAGCTCAGTAGGGGGCTGCCCACTCCCAATTTCCAAACCAAGGTTTGGGGCTTTGGGGACACAGACATCAGGGATGTCTGTGAGATGTCGCCCCCAAGTGGTTTCTCATGAAGTCACCATGGGACTGGGTCCCTCTTCCATCACTCACAGAGGTTATAAAGAAGGCTTGTTGCCTCAACCCAGAGATTCACTGAGACACTGATAAAAGCTCGTGAAAGGACTTAGGTCCTATAAAATGCAGGTTGGGGCAATAACTCAGTAATATGGAGTTATTTCTGATAATATTTAAGCCCCGAGTTTTAAGAAATTAATTTTCACAAACATCTGTCTAACAAAAGTATGCTAGAAAGAGATGAGTTGCTTAACAAAGTTGCTTACTCACAATAAGCTATTCAAAAAAATTTTTTAAACATACATTTTGTTTCCTTTACCTTTAAAAAGAAATTTTCTCATAGGTACAAAAGTTACAATAACTTTCCTGTGAATAAAATTTAAATTTGAAATAAACAGCACTGAACACTTTTAAAGTGTTTTCATCTATGGAAAAGGAAACTTTTAGTTACTTTAAACCGCTTTGGATATTCACTTATTTTAATCCTTCCTCATGCTTCCCCTGTCTTAAAATATATTTGAAATGAGTGAAATCAGACAGAATTTGTCATGATGTTGCAATTCAGGAGGAAGTATTTGGAAAGAAGACCAATCCATACTCTTCCCAAATATTGTATTCTTATCAGGAAAAGAGTCCTACATTTTTAAAAAGAGATTTTACATTTCTACTTGAAATATTAGCAAAATGCATCAATTCTTTTTGTCTTCTGAAAATATTTGTTTTAAAATTCTTATTGCCACTTCTCTCTCCTCAAAAGTCAAATTTTAAAAAACAGAAAAGCATTCTCAAACAATAAAAAAATTTTAAAGTTAAAAAAAATAAAAGCATTCTCAAAATCGATTGGTAACGAATGAAATTTCCACCTTCTTTTTATTTGCTGGGGCTTCTGTGAGAGGCTTTAACAGCACCCCAGCATGAATCCGGCAATGTGTGCCGACACGTTCTTCTCATGTACCGGGTGAGGCTGGAGGCTTAAGACAACAGACAGCTTCTGGCTTTTTTTAGCTTTCCAGGCAAGGGCCCAAAAACAACTTGTTAAAATAGGTGTTTTAAGAAAGATAGAAATGAAAGAACTACAGTCCTGACTGAGTGCTTTGAAATGTCTTCTATACCTGTGGGTCCCTCCTCTAGAATACCAGACTTGCTTTGAAAGTGGTAAGCTGAACCTTTATTGTCAAAGTTCCAAAGGGATGCAAGAACGCACATTTCTCTAATGCTGCACTTTATTCTCCAACGTTACACTAAGTATGGAGAGTAAAACACTCTAGGGAAACAGTTCTGGTTGGTTCCAGAGACCTTATGCCTGGCTCCTTCATTCCTTCTGCAGCTCTTCTTCAAGCATCCTCTTTACTTGGCTCCCAGATGGCTCTGTGGCCTGGATTTCTTCCATCTCTCTGCTCCTGCTCCATCTCTTTTGCCGGGTCCTCCTCCTTTCCCCAAATTCTGAACGTGGAGTGCATCTGGTTCAGTCTCCGGCTTGGTTCAGTGTCCTGTTTCTCTTTACCCACACTCACTCCTTAGCTGATCATTTATTCTCGCCACCCTTAGTAAGTAAACTGTCTCCATTCTCATGGCTTCAAATTCCATCTATGTTAATGATTACAAAGTATGGAACTCAAAACACCTCCCATGGTTTCCAGGCTCACAAAGCTAGCAGCTGACTGAGTGTCTAATAGGCATCTCAACCTTAATGTGTCTACAACTGAGTACTAATATTACTCCCCCAATCTGCTCCTTCTACTGTCTTTTTCGTCTCAATTCATGACAATCCCAACTTCTCAGTTGCTCAGGCTGCAAACCTTGAAGCCATCCTTCGTACTTCCTCTCACATTCTTCCTCTCACATTCTGTGTCTTCCTCTCACATTCTGTATCAGCAAATCTGGTTGTCTCTGCCTCAAAATGTAGCAAGAATTTGACTAACCCGTACTGCCATGTTATACAAGTCTAAGAGACCCCTCTGACATAGAATATATTGTGACTGGTGCCTCTGGAAGTTCTAATCTGTGAGACCTCTCCCACTGTCACCATCCTAGTCCAACCACCACGGTCTCTTACCCTCATATGAGGTAAGAGACCGTGGTGGTTGGACTAGGATGGTGACAGTGGGAGAGCCTTGTAACTGGTATCTCTGCTTCCCCCTTCCGTCTATCCTCAAAATAATGCCACAGAGATTCTGGTAAAACCTAAGTCATAGCATATCATTTCTTACCTCAGAACTTTCCAGTGGTTTCTCAGTTCACTCAGAGCAAAAGCAAGTATTTTACATTGACCTTGAAGACCCTACATGATATGGTCACGTATCACCACTCTGACATCATCCTCCAACACCCTGCTTCTCTTTCTCTACTCTTGGTACTCTGACCACTGTTCCTTGAGCATGCCAGGAACACTACTACCACAGGCCTGGCACTTTCTGCTCCCACTGTGTGGAATATACTTACCCTATATTTCTCTCTTCCTTTAGATCTTTACTCAAATGTCACCGCTAGGTGAGGCCTGCCTTAGCTACCCTATCTATAATTTTAAACACCCCATCCTACACTTCCCTTTGCTTCTCTGCTTTTTTTTTCTTTATTTATTTCTTTTTCTTTTTTTTTTTTTTTCCTCATTAGCACATATCACTATCTAAAGTTTTGGAGGCTACAACATTATCCTCCAGGATCCTGCAATAAACATTATCAGATGACTTTGATATGGTGCTGTGTCCCCAGTAGGTACAATACATGGGTCTAGGAATCAAGTGATGGAAGTGGAAATGGCCCATTTACTACAACTCCCAGTGATCTAGTTGGAGAATTTGTGCTTCCTGTCCTGTCATCTCTGGAATCTGTGGGTTTAGAGGTCATGGTTTATAAAGGGCATACACTCTCTCCAGGGGACACAGCAAGATTCCCATAAATTAGGGCTGACACTTCGGGCCCCTCTTGCCAAGAGACTAGCAAACAAGAAATGCAGCATGAACCTGGCTGGGATAATTAACCCTAATCATCAGGAGGAGGTAACAACCTCTGCTACACAATGAGTACAAGAAAGAAAGTACATGTCACATCTGGTGATTGACATGGACACCTCTGTATATTTCCTTGTTCCATTTTGATAGTAAATGGACAAATAGTCAAGCTACAGCCTGAGAAGGGCATGGTTACCAGAGGCAACATCATGATGCTAAGTGGGCCACAGAGACATGCAGGGAAGCTGAGGAGAGTAACCTAGAGCGGATCATATGGGAGCAAGAGTGAATTTCAGTGGCAGTTCTGAGGCCAACGACAGCAATAGGGGCTGTGATTCACATCCCACCAGTCTTCCTCTTACAAGTAGCCCCAGGAAAGAAGCCCAACAGGAGCACCTGGGTGGCTCGGTCGGTGAGGGGTCTGACTTTGGCTCAGGTCATGATCTCACAGTTTGTAGGTTCAGGCCCCACGTCGGGCTCTGTGCGGACAGCTCAGAACCTGGAGCCAGCTTCAGATTCTGTGTCTCCCTCTCTCTCTGCCCCTCCCCTGCTCGTGCTCTGTCTCTCTGTGTCTCTCTCTCTCAAAAATAAACATTAAAAAAAAGTTAAAAAAAAAAAAAGAAGCCCAACAAAATTCTGGAAGGTCTGCTCCCAGAACTTTAGTAATGAAATGAATCTGAGCAGCAAAAGGGGAGGACTTCAGTGGAGGCTGTGTTGTGCCACCCAGATCCCCTTCGAGAAAAAGGACTTATCCCCTAGGCATTCCTCCATTCAGGAGAGCAGTCAGCAGAGTCCTCAGCCATCAGTCCTCTATGGGGATTGTCTCAGCTAAGGAGATGCACTACATAAGTTCATACACCCTTAGGAAGTCCACATCCAATGACTGCTTAATGTACAGTATAAAGCTTGTGGCCCCCACCCCCATCCAGCTTGGGACCACTCTGAAGGGCCAGCCCAGCTTTAGAGCTGCCTGTGAGGTTGGGTGAGTCCTTTGTTCAGACTGCATTATAGCCCAGCTTTTCTTTCTGCCAAGCCATGCTCCTTTCCCTTTCCTTCCTTTTCCTTCTCTTCCACAGGTATTAACCCCAAGGGTTCTACTGGGTAAACTTCTTACTAATATCCACCTCAGATTCTTTCCAGGGAACCCAACCTATGGCCCGTTGAAACGCAGGAATCTTGACTGCTTCATCATACCTTATAACCATACTGAGAAAACCAGTTGATTGGACCATGTACTTACTACATGTCTGTATACCAAGCCTAGCTATGGGGCTTCTCTAATACTTTTATTGGAAGAGGAAGAATATGGCAAAATTAAGACTCTACATGTCCTTATTTATTCAAAAGCAAAATTTAAGAGAGAATTTTACTGAAAATAATCAGTGGCTACTGGTCTCCAGCTAAATTTGCTCCTGCAATGACTAATATATAACACAGATACACTGTATCAAGGACAAACTACTATTGTTTACAGATCGATAAAATTGCCTGATAAAGATTTCACTGGTATGTCCCACAGCCATCGTTAGGTTACAACAAATGACCCCAGGAGCCCAGTGGCTAACAAAAGAGATTTGTTTCTCACACATAAGGGTATGCTGTGACTCTGTTTCACATGATTTTCTCATCCCAGGATCCAGATGGAAGGAGCTGCCCCTAACTGGGGCATGTTGTTCTCATTGCGGAGGAAAAGAGCAATGAGGAAGCTGTGGGATGGCTCTTAAAGCATTGTCGTGAATGAGGCACGTGTCACTTCCGTTCACAGTTCACTGGCCAACGAAAGTTATGAGGCCAAGCCTGACCAATTCAACTCCTTCTCCAGGGAGGCATTCTGCAGGAATAAATCCACTGAAGAGGGGCAGACAATGTTTTGAACAAATAATAAAATCTACTACAACTGGTAACATGTAGGTCACAGAATCTGACATCTTAAATAGATGTTTAACCTCCCTGAGTTAATCCTATACTGACATCACATGAAGATAAATTCCTGTGTTAATCAAGATGACAAAACATTCAGCAGCACACTTCCTGCAGGTATTTACTAATTCTAATATCTCAAAGATGTCAGTAAAGAATATATGGGGGGGGGGCGGGGGGAGGTGTAAAAGAGAGCTTAAAATAAAACGGTAAAGCAGTAATGCACTTCTAAATTCACCAAAATGTTTTTCTAGTAATCAGAATCATTTCTACTCTGAATTTGGCAAAAATTCAGGATATCTGAAGATAAAGATAATGAAGATAAAGATCATTAAAGATAATGAAGATAAAGATCCTAGGGACTACCATTCTCCCTGGCTTCTTTACTATTCTTTGTCATCATCATCATCATCATCATTATAAATATTAATAGTATAATTTTTATTAGTTACGCTTTTTTCCTTCACCCATTTGTGATGATCTTGAACAGGAAGAATTTTTAGTTTGTTCTAAAAGGTGTGGGACTGCTATATATATTATTTAGTTATTTTTAAAACAAATAAAACACATTACAAAGTGAACAGTAGTGAAACGAGAAAGTGAAAGAATTAAGACAAACGCAAGTTATCTCATCAAAAAGTTTGATTTGAGAAGGAGTCTGGGAGTTATCATGAAAGAAAGAGTAAGTGTAATCCTGGGAATTGAAGAAAGGGCATTGCTGAAGGCCAAAAATTGAGCCAAAATGTTAATAAAAATAAATATGAAGGCCCAAGATGCAGAATAAAAGAAAATCTAAGCAGCAAATAGGAGTCAAACACCACAGCAGATAACAACCAGAAAATCTCAAGGGAGACGGACATTGAAGAGCTCCCTACTGGCATGTCTAGTCCTTTCTTGTCTTCCAGAAATCTAAACGCCAGGCTCCCCAAAATGACTGTGGGGCAAGCATGTCACATTTCCCAGCGATGACCATATTACTTAATGTTATTTTTGTAGTTAAAAACACTGATATGTATTATGGAATAGAAAGTGCCTGGTGGCACAGTGGGTTAAGCATCTGACTCTTGATCTCTGCTCAGGTCATGATCTCATGGGCTGGTGAGTTTAAGCCCCACAGCAGGCTCTGTGCTGACAGTGTGGAGCCTGCTTGGGATTGTGTCCCCCCTTCTCTCCGCTCTTCTCCCACTTGTGGACGTGCTCTCTCTCTCTCTCTCTCTCTCAAAATAAAGAAAAACAAACAAAAAAAAATTTAAGAACTATTAAGAAACAAAGAAAGAACGAAAGAAAGAAAAATACACACAACTTGTGAAGTGAAACCTGAGACTTCAAAGGCATTTTTTTTCCCAAGGGGCCATTTAAGGCCAGTCTGCTGTTCTTGGGGGACATGTTTACTGTCTCTCTTCCGCCAGTGGAAGCAAGCATGAGAAGTGCCAGCCTAGAAAATCCTAACCTATGTATTTACAGAAACCATTAGAACTAATATTAAGAACTGTATATCTAACAATGTTTGTGCTAAAAGGTATGGGCGTGTGTGTGTAGAGTTATAACATATAGAAAATCTTCAAAACAATGTAATATTATTGATATACCCCACTTTGTGGTACCTTAAAATAGTTAAAATGTGTTTTTACAAAAGAAGTTTGGCTATGCTTTAGAAAATCATTCTAGGTATTAAAATCACAAGCAAACCTTTTGAGGTCGATCTCCTCACATTTGCACTGAATCTATTTTCTGGAGAGTTCTTTATAATCACAATACTCCCATCTGGTGGCCATAAGAACTCATGGACTGCATAAAGATTTTAGATCTGCTTTGGCAATGTGTTCCCCAAAATGGGGCCGCTGAGTCCTGTGGTCCCAACAGAGGACCACAGGACCCAAAGGCAAGGGTGATTTGGGGACACCATATGCTGTAGGAGCAAAGTATGACAAGGAAGGGAGGTATGGGGAAAACAAAACGGGCATAATATTAGCACCCTCTTCAGGGGTGTTGTCGGGGTTAAGTGAGTAACTACACATCAGCACAGTGCCTGCTACATGGTAAACACTTAACATTATTACACACTTTTATTATTATTATTCCAAGGTGAAGACATGTGGTGGGTGCCAGCAGAAATAATCAAAAGACTACTCAAAAGTCCACTTTTGAAGGGAACTGTCACTCATGAGGGCAAATCTGAGAGGTAAGATCAAATACTAAAGGCAGACTCCCTCTCCTAGCACAAAAAAATTCACATATAAAAATAGAGTGAGGCTAGGAATTTAATGAATGTGGAGAGAAACTCACATCTGAGGTCTTAGTTCACATCTTGTTATATATCACAAATTCCTGCAGGAGGAAGGACTCAGTTAAGATTATACATATGGAAAAGGTATCTATTATAATTCAGAGACTCTCTACATGAAATAAAGTCTCCAGGTATAATGAATATGAAAAACACTGCAGCCCCTGCTGCTCTTGTCCTTCATCACAGAACCTACCCTGGAGAGGGCAGATGCATAGAGACCCTGGGAGCATCTTCAGCCACCTTGTTGGGCAGAAACCTCACCAACATAATGAGTGCATGACCCTTCGGACCCTCCTGAAGTATCAGAAAGTTCACACTGGGAATATTTAGAGTCTAATCTTGCATCTCTCTCCTCCCTGACTACTCAGATACTCATTAGCGGTGAGCCCATATAGTTTTGGCTCTTGATTATATCCGAGTTAGGTCAAAATCTGCCCACTTTGATCAAATCCTCTTAGTACTACTAACTTCTAATGGTTCAACTGAGCACATAGGAAATGGGTGGAACTCTCCAAAATGTCTCTCTGTGCATTTTGAAGTTCTGGGCAGAAAGCTGAAGGTCCCCAGGGCACAGGATGTGTTTTTATCTTGCCTTCCAGGAAAAGGCTGTGACTTTGCAAGATAAAGAAGGATGTGAGATGTGACCAGCCAGCTTTCTTTATGAGTAGGGATGTATTTAGATTTCTGGGACAGAGGGCTCCTGCAGAGGCTGGAGTGTGTCTGCATGGGCTAGAAGGAATATACTTGGCAGGAATGTATGAATCTGACATGTGTAGGAAAGGAAAAATTCCCTGATAAAACTGTACACATACAGAGAATAACAGATATGACATTAAAAGAAAAATGGCATTGGAGGGGACTAATAAATCTTGGCAGAAAACAAGGATTGGATTAGGGACAGTACCACGAACTCACATGTCTATACATAAACTAACAAAATATAGGTTATAAATTAACTTGAAATTTTAGTAAAAGGAGACCAATGCTATATCAGACAAAAGAAGATATTGTGAAATGAGACAATGACCTATAATAAAGTGGTGGAAGAAGTACACCTTGTTGAAATATTAGATAACATATATTGAGCACTTACTGTGTATCACATATGGTCACATATGTTCAAGGCATTTTACAAGCATTAGTATCTGTTTTTTCAGATGGCAAACTATAGCACAGAGAGATGATGCACCTGGGATATAAATGCAGGAGTCTGGCCACAATGTCTACGTTTTCAGGCAATGCCTCTTTAAGAGATTAGAGCTAGCCAATAGAGGCTGAAAGAAATTCATAAATGATCATTGTAAGATCATTTCAGTGGAAAGTAAAATGAGAGAGAAAAAAAATGAAATTCTTACAAGATAGGCATCTTGGCCTACTATCAGATATAATAATACAGTGTAATTCAGAGGAAAACCTGGCACAGAGACAAATATAGTAGTGATTGGTGATTTCAGCTATCAGAAAAGCTGTAATCCAAATCCCCTCCCTTCCCCTGCTTGGGTTCTGAGAAGCCAAGACTGGCAGAGGCAGTTTCACATTAAGGCTGCAAGGGATGCAGAGGAATCACAGGCAATAGGGTGGAAACTTTGAGTTTGGAGGCAGAGAAAGGGTCTTAAGTGGGCAGTGTGGGTAGGGGTAAGGAGATGATTCTGGAAATTATGAAGGAAGGCTTAATGTCAGTCCACTTCAAAATTCTATGTTTAAAAGTATAGTTTTGCAGCATTTAGAAATGAAGCTATCTGAAAACCACTGAATAATGTTTCATATTTTGCACAGGTGGTGATAATATTCTGGACGTAGGTCAATGGTTTCCAGTTCCTTCGACTCCAGCCTTACCTGGCAAGAATCTACTGTCGTTAGAAAGTACACCAGCTATTTCAGCATGCCAACTTTTGTTGGCAATGGGGAATCTGGAATTAGCTCTTCTGTTACCCACCAGACACCCAGGGAGCCTGAGGTAGAACTCTGTTTCCCAGCCTATTTCTACTCATCACTGTGTTGGCCTAGACTACACGACTAGGTTTCTGACTCAGTTTCTTTGCCTTGCTCTCTAATTCTAGTGAGTCCAGGAGGCTTACCCTTTGCTCTGTTCCACTGGGCCCAGCTTCCTTTAGTTCCAGCTGCTGACCCATGCTAAATGACCCATGTTCCAGCTAAATGCTGACCCATTTGATTGCCAGATACGCAGTGTTACCTATTGCGTGTCTATGTGTTTCTCCGTAACAGATACGAAACCATGGAATTCTTGTTTGTATGCAGTTTAAATGTGAATAGACAGACCAAACTGCCCTCCAATGTCTGTATTCCAATTCCAACTTCTACCAGAGTATATGAGAGGACTTGTTTTATCCACACGCACCACTTTTTAAGTGGAATATTATCAAATTGGAGGACTTCCAGAAGAGAGGAACCAGAATGGTAGAGCTTTATTCTAATTACCAAAACTTTGAAGCAACCAAGATGCCCTTCAATAAGTGAACAGATAAACAAGCAAATTATAGCACATCCATACAATGGAATATTATTCAGAACAAATAAAAATAAATAAAATTTTGAAATTATCAAAAAGAATAAGTTTGAGGCAATATTTCCTCTTTTATATATTTCAAATTTCTATAACAAAATTTTACACATACATATACCCAGAAATTCCACATCTAAGATTTTATCCTATAGCTACATGGACATATTGATTAAGGATTTGTGTCAAAAATTATTCAGTGTTGTTAGGAATAGCAAACGCCTGGAAAAGAATAAATATCTATTAAGTAAGAGTTGGATAAGTAAATTATGCTTCCTTTCCACATGGAATACTAGAAAGCAGTTAAAAAGAGGCAGCCCTACATGCAGAATGTAAGTAAGCTCCATGAAGAAAGGAATTATCTTTTTTGCTCGTTAATATATTCCCAAATAACTAGGGTTGTACCTGGTACATAGTGGGTGCTCAAGAAGTATTTACTGAATGGGGCACCTGAGTGGCTCAGTCGGTTAAGCATCCAACTACAGCTCAGGTCATGATCTCATGGTCCATGAGTTCGAGCCCCGTGTGGGACTCTGTGCTGACAGCTCTAAGCTTGGAGCCTGCATTATAACTGTGTCTCCTTCTCTTTCTCTCTGCCCCTCCCCTGCTCATGCTCTGCCTCTGTCTCTCAAAAGTAAATAAGTGTTAAAAAAAAAATTTAAAAAGAAGTATTTACTGAATAAATGAATAGGGAATATTTGTTGCATTTTTTAATACAAGGTACAAAACAATGTACATATAATGTGGCTTTATTTGTGTGAATAATAAAGATATATACACATGGGTACACATTTCATAAGTTTAGAAGTATAAGAACCTGGTAACCATAAAGAAGAAATGGAGGCTGGTAGTTAGGGAGGGAAGTGCAATTTAACCTCATCATGTTCCTATTTATGAATAAAATAACATTCTCCAAGGGAAGAAAAGAAAATATCAACAAAAAAATCAATAAGGAACTAAAGAATGCCCTAATAGAAAGGGCAAGATATGAATAGGAAACTCACAAAAGAAGAAAGAGAAATTAACAATGTTCAAACTAAACAAAATGAACGCTAATAAAAGCAACACATGAACACTTTTTTACCTATCAAATCTGTAGACTAAAAAGATCCTCAAAACACACAGTTGGAAAGGGTAGAGGGAAATGGGAACACTCATTCACTGTTGATGGAAGCGTAATTTGGTATATCCTTTCTGGAGGCTAATTCAGCCTCAAGAATTTGTAACAAAATGTACACTAAAGTTAGTTAGATACCTCCCTTACTTTAGCACAAGCTATCTAACTGCCAAGAATTAAACAAATGTAAAGGTTGTTTGTACAAAAAGATTCAAAGCAGTGTAGCTTATATACATGTGTGTGTGTGTGTGTGTATATATATATATATATAAGCAATATATATATATATGTATATATATATATATATATAAGCACACACACACAAACATATTAAATATATATACTTGTTTACCACTGGAAGACTAGGTAAGTAGATTTTAGTATGTATATTCAATGAAATTATTATGCAGACATTTAAAATTATTTATCTATATGCTTCTGGATTTGGAAAACTGCTCCAAAAACTGTTGAGAAAAAGAAAACAGGTCAGAAGAGAAAACAACAATCATTCACATTAAAAAATGAAGAGAAAAATATACGAAACTTCAGCAAATATAATAAAGGTTAAACATTAGAAGTATAATTATTTAAATTAGTAATAAGATAAAAGACAAGAATGCCCATTATCACCAGTAATATTCAACAACGTACCAGCTGTCCTGGTCATTATTATATGAAAAGAAATGAAATAAACTGCATAAATGCAGATTATAAAGCAACAAGACTCATCATTTACATAATATGATTGACCGCCTAGAGAATCCAAGAAAATCACTGAAAAAATAGTATTACAATACATAGAACAGTTTAATAAGTTTGATTCTTAACTTCTTATGTGAAACACACACACAAACACACCCCCCCCCATAACAATAGCCAAGAAATTTTTGAAAAATGAAGATCAAATGAGAGAGACAATTGTTCTATCATAGTATTAGTTATGGACATTAAACAGTATGTATATATAATTTTAAACTTCAGTAAGATGAAATAAAAAAAAAAGTTAAAACACATACAACTCACCAGGAGAAAGTAGTTTCAACTTTCAACTGACAAATGATTAATAACTATATGCATGTAGTTGGTGATTTTATATATACAGCCATCAGATGCATTATGTATATAGTCATTATATATCTGTATTATACATAAATTACATATAAAAGGATAAACAACCTATTTTAAAAATGGGTAAAGGATATGAATAGGCACATAGAGAAGAGGAAATTAAAGTGGCCAATAAACATAAAACAAGAGGAACAAACTCCCTTATAATTTTTCAAATCAAACCTATAAGGTTTTATTGTTTTTTGTTCACTATAGTGGCAACTTTTTTAAAGCCCCATAATGTCACATACTGTGGAGAAGTGGATAGATATATTCTGGCACCGTCATTTAGGATGGAGACTGTCCATATCTACTGACTCTTGAAATTTCTAAACCAATTGACCCAGAAATCATAATTCTGTGAGTACAATCTTAGAAAAATTTGCAACAAACTTAATGTTCATCAATACTATACATCTGTTAAATAAATTGCTGCAGATTCTGTATAATTTAAAACAATAAGGATGATTCTATTTTTATTAAAAATTTTAAAACATATGTTCCAGTTCCTACTGCTAGAACGAATCTCCCAAGCTTAGTGACTTAAAACAACTAGGATTCAGACCAGGCACAGTGAAACTGGCTGATTTCTATTCCATCAAGTCTGGAGCCACAGCTGGGAGGACTTAACACCTGGGAGTTATTCACCAGCAGGGGCCCTTGACTAGAACATCTACATGGGGCCTCTCTGCTGAGGTTTCTTGACAGAATGATGATGGCTGCCGGGTAATCCTATCTTACATGGTAACTCAGGGCTTCAAAAGTAGGTATTCCATCAAACAATGGAGAAACTGCATTGCTTTCCTGACCTAGCTTCATGAGTCAGACAGTATCATTTCTGCCACTTTCTGTTGTCACAAGCCTGCTCAAATTCAAGGAGAGGGGATCTAGACTCTCCCTCTCAATGTCAAATCACATTGTAAGAGCATGTGAAATGGGAGACACAATGGTGACCATCTTTTTGAAAATACAGCCTGCCACAACGTATTAGAGAAGAAAGCAAATTGCAAGGTATCCATGGTCTGATGTCATATATATACATATATATATATATATATATATACACACGTATATACATATATATATATACGTATACATATATATATGTGTGTATATATATATACGTATATATATACATGTATATATATATATACATGTATATATATACACCTTTTGTGTATCTGCACGCAAATGTACATAAATGTGACTGGATAACGATGCATGGCGAATACACAGAAAATCGTTTCAAAAGATATACCTCAAACTGTTAACGACAGTTAGCTCCAAAGAGGGGAGTGGGATTACACAATTGGAGATGGAGGGAACCATTCACTTTGCTTCTAATGGGTTGAGACTCTGCAGTGAGTTCCAAGGTGAGATGTGTAAAGAACAAAAAGTAGTATGTCTGGAAAACTGCACGCAAGTAAAAATGGGACATGAGACATGATTTGGTGCCAATCAAACCATCCCAACTAAATTTCTAAAAAGCATGATAAGATATAAGACGGTCAAATGTCAGATACCACTGAGGGAGGGGAAAACATCAAAATGGATGGCCTAATACTTACTTGAGCCAGGCAGTTCAATCTGTGGCTAATACCAGGTTGGTAACAAAGATGGGACTTTAGCAACACTTGAGCTTCTGTGCTGTGTTTTTTAGCTTTCTAGCAAAAAGCCCCTTTTATAAACTACAGTTTGGTCTCAACTGTAATAACAGGAAGAAAAAGCTTATTTCCTAATTATCCAGATATGTAGAAACACAAGGACATCCCTTTTCACCAAGTGCTACCCCAAACCTAGATTCAGATTGTGGGTGGAACTAGGATTGAGAATAAAAAAAGCACGGTATTGGGGTGGGGTTCTCTTATTGAATTTGACTATTTTCAACTAAAATTACTGAAGCTCCTTTACTGTGTGTAGATCCAGACTTTAGTAGTTTATTATGAGTTCAGTTTCAATAACGTTTTGTAGTGAATACCAAGACTTACTATAAAACTACAGTAATCAGGACAGTGTTTTATTAGCATAAGAATGGCCTTACAGAGCCCAGCAATACTCCCACACTTATATGGTCATTTTGTTTTTGATGAGGATGCCCAAGCAATCCAATGGGGAGGGAAAAATCTCTTCAATAAATGTGTAGAAAAACTGTGTATACATACAGCGGCGGGGGGGGAAGAACCTTTTTTTTTTTAAAATTTTTTTTAACGTTTATTTATTTTTGAGACAGAGAGAGACAGAGCATGAACAGGGGAGGGGCAGAGAGAGAGGGAGACACAGAATCTGAAACGGGCTCCAGGCTCTGAGCTGTCAGCACAGAGCCCCACACGGGGCTCGAACTCACGGACAGTGAGATGATGACCTGAGCCGAAGTCGGAGGCTTAACTGACTGAGCCACCCAGGCGCCCCTAACGTTTATTTATTTTTGAGACAGGGAGAGACAGAGCATGAACGGGGGAGGGCCAGAGAGAGGGAGACACAGAATCCGAAACAGGCTCCAGGCTCTGAGCTGTCAGCACAGAGCCCGACGTGGGGCTTGAACTCACGGACCCCGAGATCATGACCTGAGCCGAAGTCAGATGCTTAACCGACTGAGCCACCCAGGCACTCCTAAAAAGAACCTTAATCCTTACTTCATACTGTATACAAAAATTAATTTGAGATGGATAATAGACATCCTAAAAGTTAAAACTATAGAGTTTCTAAGCTAGAAAAAAAAGTACAAGACAATATTTTTGTGACCTAAAGACAGGCAAAAGTCTCTTAGAGAAGACAGAGAAAATAAAAAAAGATAAAAGGAAAAAGTGGCTAAATCTAACTTCAAAATTAAAAATACCTCTTTTAAAGACATTGCTACAAAAATGAATAGGCTAGCCACAAACTAGGAGAAAACTGCTGTAAAGCATACATCTCATAATTCAATAGTGTTTAGAAATAACAAGCATTTCTATAACTCAGTAATAAAAAAACAAATAACCCCAAAGAAGGCACAATAGAGAAACAAAATCTAAGTGATTCTCAGTATAGAAGAACCAGATACTTGAGGAAAAAACTACCCCAATACCATCACCACCCTCGTATTTTATCCAAACTCCAAATACAATTAAAATATTATTTAATATTTCAAAAGGACAACATTAATTGGCATACAGACATGCCCACTAAAAAGGAAATCTGATATAAAAATAAATACTTCCTTCTATCCATTAATCTCACCCTAATTAACTCTTTAAAAATTATGCGTAATAATAATTCACACACACAAAAAGCTGAGTTACATATAATTATTTTTTTTATTCCACAGCCTTTTTAAAAATATAAACCACTAAGTAGTTTGAAAAACATACATGGGATAATCATTTAGCAGCCACGATACTACAAAAATAAAGTAAAACAGAATTAAGCATAACAGAACAAAATAATTCCCACTGACTCACCCTCACTAGGAACACATAATGTTCACCAGGAATGCTAAATGGACCATCACCACCATTTTTCCATCACCAATTATCACAAAAATCAATCACAGGACCTATTCCCAAGAGATCACTGCATTTATACAGAAATATGTGCAATGTGCAGATATCAAGTTAACATCTGGAATTTAGTTCCAAGATACCATTTTTCCTTTTCTCTGGGAGACAAGTTCAATGGCAAGGTGGAACAGTGAAGACCATGAAACACCAAACACATGACTGGCCCAAACCCCTCCCAGGTGGTTGGTGAAACACAAGAAAAAGAAGGTTGAATACTGGAGCTGTACAATACAATAGCCACTAGTCACATATGGCTATTTACATTTTAATTATTTAAAATTAAATAAAATTAAAATTTACTTCCTCAGTCACACTAGCCACATTTCGAGTGTTCACTAGTTACACATGGCTAATGGCTACCATAATGGACAGTGCAAATATAGAACATTTCTGTCACCACAGAAAGTTCTTTTGGACAGCCTTGGATGTGGGAAGTGTTTCTTCTCCCTTTGCTTAGGCAGGATGTAGGCTGATTACGGAAGCAGCTTTGAGAAGCAAGTCTTCTCCCAGGATATTCCTAGGTTGGTGGTGGAGTCACAGAAGGGAGTAAAGTAGCCTTTCTTTACATAGATTACCTTCTCCTATATATGAAAGGGATGATCCTTTTAGGGGATCAAACAAAAACTAGACTCCACCAAAAATCTGTAAGGAAAATTAGAATACGTGAAGCAGATGTGAAAGCAGCAAGGTAGAATATTCTTTATCCCATTCCAAACCTCCATAGATTATGTCCACTGAGGAAGCGTACAGGTTCCCAGGGTCCTCCTCTAGAAAATCCTGATGTGGGGCAAGCCAGTAGCTGATTGCAAAAGCCAGTCCTGGCAGGTGTTTCATGAAAAAAGCTAGCATGTCTTCACTCTGCTTACTGTCTGAGCAGAGCAGTGTTGCCTGGAGTATTGTTAGTTGTGAAGGAGTTGCAGTGTTGATCTGTTTCAAACGTTATGCTCCTTTACAACCGTATTTTGTAGCCAGAGCACAGACTGCTACTCTGTTCCCCAAAGATCCACAATCATTGTTTTCCTTAGATTTCCTCAGATTTTTTGTTGAAGGCTGTTTTATGTCCAGCTACAAAAACTACATTTCTCATGCAACCTTGCAGATATAACACAGTCTGGCCAATGAGATATAAGTAAAAGTTGCTGGGCTGCTGAGAAAGCTCTTTAAAAGGAAGCCGACTCAAAATGGTGTGCCTCATTTCCTCTTTCAGCTTCCTTCATCTTCTCGGGGGGGGCTGCAGCAACCATCTTGGGACCTATGGGAAAAGCCAAGGGAACCTCAGGGGCCACCTTGGCCCTGACATCTGTGAGCTGCTGAACCAACACCAGCAATAGTTTACCCCCGACCTCCTTGTCACATGAGAACGAAACAAAATCCCTACTTTGTTTAAGCTACCCTTAAGTCCAATAACTTCCTACTGTATTACCGAGAGAGCAATCCATCTTGGTTCCCAATAGGAAAGCAAAATTTCCATCTTAATGCACAAAAACAAAAAAACAAAAAAACAAAACCAAAAAAACCAAGGGGTGCTTTGGTGGCTCAGTCGGTTAAACATCCGACTTCGGCTCGGGTCATGATCTGGGTTTGTGAGTTCGAGCCCCGCGTCAGGCTCTGTGCTGACAGCTCAGAGCCTGGAGCCTGCTTCAGATTCTATGTCTCCCTCTCTCTCTCTGCCCCTTCCCTTTTTTTTAATTAAAAAAAAAAAAAAACTTGCCAGAAGAATCCATATATATATTCAATAAAGTTCAAGTAACTTCAGAGAGTCATAAAAAAAATCAAGTTAAGTATAAAAATTTTAACTTCAGGGGCGCTTGGTGGCTCAGTGGGTTGAGTATCCGACTTTGGCTCAGGTCATGATCTCACGGTTCATTGGTTCCAACCCTGCATTGTGTGTTGCACTGACGGCACGGAGCCTGCTTTCGATTCTCTCTCTGCCGCTTGCCCACTTGTGCTCTAGCTCTGTCTCTCTCAGAAATAAACAAACACTAATTTTTTTTTTTTAATTTTAACTTCAACCCATCCACATCTACACAGCACAACAGTGGAAGAAAATTATTAGGCTTATTACATAAAATAGCTACTGTTAAGGAAAACAAGAGGATTTTTAGCTAAATTCATCAGGATGTTTTTCCTGAATGCCTATTATATTCTAACTACTGTTCTAAACATAGGTCGGCCCTTCTGATCACCCAAATTCTTATGTGGTAAGATGCTAACTACTCAGATAATTAACCACATTATTATTTAATCTGTAACTTCATTTTGTGTGGACAAAGTAAGAAATGTAGAGTTGATAATTCATTTCACTGATTCAAAACAAAACAAAACAAAACAAAAACAAACAAAAAACAAACAAATAACAAAAATCAACTGCAAGGATCTGCAACTCCATTTTTAACTTCCTCTTGTAAGTGACACAGACGCCTGACAGTGATTTCCTAATGATCCCAGAATTTTAATTGTGGTTTTAGCTATAATAAGTACACCTGCCCCAGAGTAGTTATAAAAATTAAAACCAAAGTATAGTACTGTGTAAATACTTTCTATGTATTGCACTAGCACCATTAGTATTCTAAACATCCCTAGATTAGCAGGTATGAGTTAGAAGAAGTAAATATTTACCACTATCCTAAATGGTTAACTATATACAATGTTTAAATTTGGGGCCATTAAAAAAAATTAGCTCTTTTGCACTTATTTTGAAACTGTAAACAAAATTGGAAATATGAAATGTCAAGCTATAAATGGGGATGTTGCATGTAAAACAACTCACCTAGTTCCAAGTTTCCACCCCTGCAAGTGAACCAAAAACAAATCCTGGCAACCTGTCATTCCCAGAAAAGCCAGTGCATGGCACACTCTGGGTAAATTTTCTCTCTTATTCTGTGGAACTGCACCAGATGGCATCAGTCCTGCATGTACAGCTGTGCCCTAAAATTGAAGTTCAGATATAGGAGTCTACTTTATTAGACATTTTAGATTTTGCAGGTGTGAGTGTGATGTCATTCTCATTCAACTTAAAATGGTTATCTTTCCAAGTGGAACTGCTGATTCACTGCATTGACAGGTTTGGAAATCAGTGAAACAATCAAGATTATTTACCCTAATAAAATTCGAAGTCATTTTAAACAACTGAAATTTAGACACAGCAATGAAATAAGAACACCTGACATAAAATACTAACATTTCATAATAACTGAATTATGGCTCATTTCCTTATAATGTAAGAAATTCAACTCAGCTTCTAACATGGCTGAAGAGTCACTAAATACCTTCTATTTGAAATAGAACATAAGAATCTTCTATAATCAAGTTACATTTGAATAATGAGCCGTTATTTTAAACGTTCCTTATTTTTCAAATGTTTTAATGTTTAACCCACATGCATAACATCTTTGAAAATCAATTTGGGATAGTGATAGGATCGGAATGTGGTCAGCGGATGGAGCAGCCAACATGTACAAACTGGGAAACTAGAGCATTGTGGGTGTTAGAGCATTAGATCAAGAATACATACAGATAGAAAAAAAAGTGAGTTCAGAAGTAGTTCTAATTTGGGAGGTCAGTCTTTGTTGAGTTTTGGAAAAATGATGATTGAATAAATGAATAGAAAAAGGCAGTTCAAGTACAGGTGTCAAAGTTTCAAAAGCAGAGTGCCTAACCAAGCAGGAGTGAGGCAGGAGAACACCAGCTGCAAGTTCTGGGAGCAAATGTGAAGAAGCTTAATTCCCAGAGTTTAGGGCCACATTCCATGCAGGCAGTGATGGAGTAACAGGAATAAATAGTTTTTTGGTTTTTGTTCTTCTTCTTTTTTTTTTTTTTTTTTTGCCTATTAAAATGGCAACTTAGTAATTAATAGATTACAAGGAGGGTATAAAATGGCACTGGGCACAAGATAGAAAAGTAACCATTCCTTTCATGTCCTTTCAAACAAAGTCAGTAGAACCACAACCCAGATTAATCCTGGGATGGCAGCACACTACTCACCCTCAGTTCTCCAGAGTCTCCTCTCTAGAAGAGTCAGGGCTCGTTTACACCCCTGGACACCAGTGGCACTGCTAGGAAGATTAAAGGATTACAAAATCAAGAAGTCAAGGAGGTGGTTAAAATAATTTTCAGTCCAGTTATTAATAAAGTACGAAGCGATTGTTTTCCATCCTTGTAAACAAGTATAATTGCTAATTAACTACTCCTACACTCATCTTCAGTGTCCATATTAACCATATAACCCTATAGTTAAATGCCACTATGGAAGTGTCAACCAATTAGAGACCTATTGTTTAAAATACAAGATAGAGTCACTGCAGTTGATTCTGGGATTCAAACTGGAAATTCAAATGAAGTTATACTATAGCTCTGATAAAGAGAAGGATGGATAGACAGATAGAATTATATATATTTATATATAGAGAGAAATACATGCGTATATATACACATACATACACACACCTATACTTCATTAACAACAGGTCTGTTCAAGCAAAGTGAAATAGAAATATGGGAAAGTATCTGAATGTCTCAGCCAAATAAAAAAGAAAATTCCCCATAATTATGTTTACCTACATGAGACTATTTTTCCTTACCTTGAATTAACAAAGTAATTGTCTTCTGCTTCACTTTCATATTATCAACTTAGGCAAAACTTAGTATTTTGTTGTTTTTATCCTCTCTACATGGTCATTTTACCTCAAATTAATAAATATTTTCAAAATTCAGTCATGACATGGACAGCTTATCCCACCTTAATGTGACTAATCCTAACCCTTACTGAAGACAAAAGATACCTCCATTACATATTTCAACTCCTAGACCCCCTGCACTGTTTTCCAAAAGAGTAGAATGTTTATTAAAATTGCAAACACTCCTCACATCCCATTCTAATTTCTACGCTCCTCTACATAGACACTGATTCTTGCCCTGAGTTAGGAATCAGTTTGGCTCCTCAGTTCTAATAGAAGTTCATCAGTTCTAAGTGGGAGAGAGTTCTTTCATTGCTCCCATTTCCTCCATCTTAACCTCTCACTTTTTCAGGCCCTGGGTCTTCAGAAGTTTAGCTGTAACCAGGGACAAAGTGTCATCCGGGGCGGTGCCCTCTTACCATTGGCAGAAGACGTCCATCTCGGGTTGTTCAGGTCCCCTCTGTGAAGGGTTTCCCATTACCAACCGGAGCTGCAGTTGCCGCCTTCAAGGCACCAACCCAGGGCGGCAGCTTGACTCCAGAACTCGAGACAGCAAAAATCGAACAAAAAGCATCTGGAAGATGAAACTCTTATTTCCCCAAACTGACATTGCCTGGAGGGTGCTTAGGGCACATTAATGAGAAGTTTATTGCTGCCAGTCAATCTTCTCGCAAATGGTCTAGTCATGTATTCTGAAAAGACATCCTTGCTCCTCCGGTCCTCTTTTTCCTATTGCCCTAAAACGTGTAAACAGTACCTCTTTTCACCGGCCCTCCAGAGCAACCCCAAGGCACCTCTCAAATGACTTCTAAGTCTCGCCGTCCCGCTGTTCCAGATTCTAAACCCAACCGGTGTGGCAACTCTGTAGCCATCAACCGGGTCGGTGGCTAGGAGAGGAGTAAGGATTTAGGGGAAGATAGGCCGCTGCCAGACGAACCTCAGTTAGCCTCTACCAAAGGGCAAAGATATTTAAAGCAGTATTCGGCATACTTCAAGTGTGCACTGTTTCCCAGGGCTCCCTGTCCCAAAGCCCATACTCTAAATAATTTGGACATTTAGGTTGACATTCGATTTTTGGAATCAAATTTGGTATGGAAGGTTGGGCTGAATTATCCGAATGATTTAGCTTGCCATCCTCTGGGAACAAGCTAAAATGCAGTGGGACTGGGAAGAAGAGCTTGCAGGTGCCCAAAGCCATTCCGGCTCCAAAGGCTGAACGTCTCTCTTTCTCCCTCCTCCCCCCGCCCCCGGAAAAGCTGAGGGTCCATTCCTAAGAGCACAGCGCTAGCCCAGACCCCATACACCCACCGTGCCTGGCAACAGAGCGTGCTTCAAGCCCAGAGCCTCCCCGAGGGGCCGAGAAACTCGCCCCTCCGCAGGCCCCTTCCACCTCCGAACGAACCTGCCAGCGCTACCACGGAGCCTAGCACTGGAACCTGGGTGGCCACGCGGACAGAGAGTCGAGGCTAAGACCCAGCCTGGCGCCCGCGCAGCTCCGTGCCCTCCCGCTAGTGCCCGCGCCTTACGGGTCACACCGCTTGCTCTCGGGAGAAGCCCCAAGGCTCCCGGTGCAGTGAGAGACGCCCGGGCTGGAGCGCCCCAGCCGTGCTGGCCACAGAGTTCTTCAGCTGCTTGATGACCACGAAGAGCAAGAGGAAAAGTAAGAAGAGCAGGAAGAAAAAGAGCGCCAGGTAGAGCAGAAAGTTGAGCTCCCACTCCATGCTTGAGGCGCCGGCGCTCGGTGGTTGTGCGCGCTAGGCGCGGATAGCAGCTGGCGGACCAGGCTTGCCACCCGTTCTCCCACCTCCGAGTCTCCTCCGCCCCCTTACGGGCGCCCGGCGTTGGGCGCCTACTTCTCGGTCCGTGCTCGGCCTCCCCCAGTTCGGAGGAAAAGCGCCAAGGAGCTGGTTAATCCCAGCTCCGCCTCTCCCAGCAGACACGAGAGCCTCCCGCTTCGCTGAGATCCTCTCCTGCGCTCTTGGGGACGTGAGCGGATTTTTCTAGGAGCGAATTTAGCGGGCGGGGACGCCAGGAGAAGAGGTCACGGCTCAGTCTCCAAGGGGTGTTGGGGCTGGTGTTTTGCAAATGATTTTAAGATTTCCACCCCCATCATCCAATGGATTCCTAGTCCCCTCCCTTCCTAATTAATTGATTTCTGGATATTTTCCCCTGTCCTGGTTTTCCCAGAGGGAAAACATGCCATGGCCCAGAAACCCAAAAGAATTAAAGGTAGCAGTGAAGGTGGGGTCTAAAGGGCTATTAGATGACTTCCTTCTGTGAGATGACTTCATGGTGCCTGAGTGAATTCCAGTTCAACCTGCCTTGCTCTTCAGAGTCGCACACTACTCAGTCCAGAGTGCTCTTTTCTATGGACAACAACAGGCCACTTAGAAAAGCATTAATAACAGGGGCACCTGGGTGGCTCAGTCGGTTAAGCCTCCGACTTCTGCTTAGGTCATAATCTCATGGTTCCCGAAGTCAAGCCCTGCGCTGGGCTCTGTGCTGACAGCTCAGAGCCTGGAGCCTGCTTGGGATTCTGCCTCTCCCTCTCTCTCTAACCCCCAACTCTCCCCCCCCCCCCCCCCCCCCCGCCCCAAAATAAACAAACATTATAAACATAAAAAAAAAGGAGTAACTGGCTGGCTCAGTAGGTAGAGCCTGAAACTCTTTAAAAAAAAAAAAAAAAGGAAAGAAAAGCATTAACAACAAAACGCATTTCAAAGTTATATTGTATAAAGCTTCACAGAATGTTGACTTGAAATTGAATTTCCTTGGTGGAAAGCAGAAACAATACAATAAACAATTACTTGAAATGTTCGTTTAAGTCCCTAACACCTATCTGTATTTGGTTAAGATCACCCATAGTCTATATGGTGTAGCTTGTAAAGAAACCCAGTTTATCCAGAGCTGTGTAACAAATTACCCTAAAACTCAATGCCTTAAGACAACAGAAACATTGGTTCTCTCTCATAGTTTCTGTGAGTTAAGAGTTTGGTAGCACTTAGCTTGGTGATCCTGACCTGGAGTTTCTTACGAGGTTAGGGTCAGATGTCAGGCAAGGCCACAGTCACCCGAAGGCTTGTCTGGAACTGGAGGATCCACTTCCAAGGTAGCTCGCTTTTATCACCAGAACAGTGCTGGCTGTTGGTGAGAGGCCTCAGCTCTTTCCCATGTGGACTTCTCCACAGGCCTGCTTGTGTGTCCTTGTAACACTGTGCTGGCTTCTCCCATAGCAAGTGGCCCAAGAGAACAAGGCTAGCTCTTTGTGGCTAGCTTAAGAAGTCATATATCAACACTTCTGTAATGTCCTATTAGTCACACAGGTGAGCCTTACAGTGAAGGAGTCCAAGGACATGAACATCAGGGGTAAGGATCATCAGGGGCCATCTTGGAGTCTTGCCATCAAAGCTGGTAATGCAACATGTTGTCATTGTCCATTTCATGGGCCTCCGACTTATTTCATTTTTTATTTGTGAAGATACAGGAGAGCCCCCTGGGCTGAATTCAGGGAATAAGTCTTCACATACACATTCCAGATTATTTAATAGTCTGCCTGTAATAAATGGCTACTCCAGGGATGGCAAGGGTTCAAAGAAACAGGATGGTATGGAAAAAGCTGTGAACTGGTAGTCTCGAGGACCCAAATCTAGTTTCTACTCCACCTGTCAGAGGTTACTTCAGTTCTCTGACTCAGTCCCCTCACCTATAATATACCTTGCTTACCTTTTCCCTGGGTTTGTTGTAAGGATAAAAAATAAATTAGGATGTTGAATAAGAATGTGTTTTGCTAGATAAATGTCAGATACTATTATTAATCTGTTGCTGAGGATTCCCAGTGTATAAAAATATACTGTGCAAAATTTCTAGCTCCTAGGCATCTCACCAAGCATTGTACACTATAAGAAATCTCTCTCTTGATTATTAATCCATCTCATAGGCAGTGGTGTGCTGGCTCATAAATTATTTGGAAAAATTTTGCAAGCCATTTGTTAAAATACAGCTATTGTTAAAAATTAAATCATATAGGGGTGCCTGGTTGGCTCAGTCCAAGAGCATCCAGCTCTTGATTTCAGCTCAGGTCATGATCTCACGTTCTGTGGATTCAAGCCCAGAATTGGGCACTGCACAGACAGTGCAGAGCCTGCTTGGAATTCTCTCTCTCCCTCCCTCTCTCTCTCAAAATAAATACAAAATAAACAGCAAAAAAATCATATAAACTTATAAATTATGTTAACAACAAAGGTAATGAATACTCATAAATAAATACTCATAAATAAAAAATAATTACTTCTGAATTATTTTACTACATTTCACTATTTTCTATGCACTTGAGGTTATTTACATCTGTTGTAGCTGTATGGCTGAAATATTATATAACAGTATATTACTGTACATCTTTTTAAAATTTTTTTTATGTTTTTATTTTATTTTTGAGAGAGAGAGTGTGAGCAGGGGAGGGGCAGAGAGAGAGACGCGGAGACACAGAATCCGAAGCAAGCTCCAGGCTCCCAGCTGTCAGCACAGAGCCCCAAATGGGACTCAAACTCACAGACTGAGATCATGACCTGAGCCAAAGTCAGTCGCTCAACTGACTGAGCCACCCAGGTGCCCTGAAAATCTCTTTTCAGTTGTGTTCAGATGTCATGTGGGTAGCCTGAAATTGGCCACAGTGGGAGTGTTTGCCCTTGGAAATGTCCAGATGTTACAAATCAGGGCCAGAGAGCCAGTTGTTAAACAATTACCACCACACTATGGCTCATGGAGCTACTGAGAATTTAAAGTCTTACCTGAAAGCAGAGATTTGTAAGATTTGTGAAGCACCACATGTTCTTACTGGTAGAATACTCCATTTTACCTAATCTTGATAGGAGGACAGAATCCAGTGACTGCTTTCCACTGCCACCTCCCATTATGGAAACCAAGAGGGTCAGATATATCTTTTACTCACTCCTGATACAATGCAGGAAGAAGGGCAGAAAGAGCCATGCCAGAAACTCAGCCAAATATCCTCAATTCCACAACTCTGAAGTTTGGGAGCAGTCAGAACAGGAGGAAATGTTTGGAGGTTAGATGCATCCCAGTGGCAGAGAAACTCCAAGACCCAGACCAGTCCTGGGAGTGACCTGGGTGTGGCTCTCATTGCCCGCCTCCGTGATGTCCTTTACTCTGCCCCTTTCCCAAACTTGACTCTCCTGCCTCTCTTCCATTCTGTGAGCTGCCACTGGTTTTCCAGTAGAT
This sequence comes from Panthera uncia, assembly GCF_023721935.1. Classification (NCBI taxonomy): domain Eukaryota; kingdom Metazoa; phylum Chordata; class Mammalia; order Carnivora; family Felidae; genus Panthera; species Panthera uncia. Next base: position 100,397,800 of record NC_064811.1, read on the forward strand.
CTTATTGTAGCGAGAAGGAGTGTTTAATGGCAGCTGGCAGATGGGAATACTGACTGGGAAAGCATTACTTACTCACTTTACATATGTTATATGCTTAAAATCAATAAAGTGTTTGAAATATGCCATTTGGCACATTGCCATCCAGATAGCCAAGCTATCAAAGGATGGAAATTGAAACACAGAGAGGTTACATGACCTCCTTAAAGCCACACAGCTAACAAGTGGCAAAACTGGGATGTGAACCAAGGGAGTTTGGCTCCAGAACCTTCACTCTCAACCCCCATGGTATCCTGTCTCCCAGAAGAAAGTACCCTTTTCTTGTGTATCACCATCAAATTAATGATCACACTTTTTTTTCTTTTGAGTGACAAACTTAAAGAAAACACATTTCAAGAAATATATACCTTTTGCTTACTTACATCTCAGCTCCTTTCTTTGAAATCTTGAAGGTAAAAGCTTCAAATGAGCCAGTGTTTGCCTGGAGATGCTGAGGAAAGAAGCCAAGGGATGAAAGTTTTAGGTCACCACGTTCAAACCCATTTCAGCCTTCCTGACCGTAACTATTTAGATTTTCCATTTATCTGAGCAGCTTAAATAGATTTATAAATATTAACTAATATATCCTCATAGTCACTCTCAGTAGGATCTATATTTGAAATAATGTTGCTACAACAAAAAATAACTTATTACACTTATTACATGTTCCCAGTACTTTTAAGCCTCTGGTCATATTTATACACCTCATAAGATGGTCTGAATTCAGTTTCTATTATATAAATGCTCCATAGAAATAAGACACAATCTTTCTCTACCTAAGTATGCATATTAATGGAAATCTATGGAAAGAAAACCTAAGAATTTAAAGGGCAGAAAGGACACTTACTATAGATAAGCATTTGTCTGGTTCTAGCACCTAAAAAGAAAGCCCTTGTATGCAAACTGGTAAAGTAGATGGAGGCTACATCATTACAATCCCATACTACTGTCCACAAAGTTGACTCTATATATGCGTCCACATAACATGGCACTACTCAGAGTCAGACTTTATGTATCATTCAACTCCTCAGTCCACTCCTTACAAGTCTCAGAACAACTGGATATTGACCCAGGGCTGTTCCAGGTCCTGGCTATGGACAGCTATGGTGTATATTAGAATAGGGTTCTCTCTCCCTTTGTCTGCTCTGTTCCTCCTCACCCTCACCTCTGATAGGGAGGGATCTTTTATCATAACAAGCATCAAAGCTATTTATGAGAAGTGATTAAGGGTAGCAATAGAAGAGTTTGTCTTATAAATAAGTGTGCTTCTCTAAAGACTATGAAGACCCGGGCACCTGGGTGACTCAGTCTGTTAAGCATCAGACTCTTGGTTTCAGCTCAGGTCATGATTTCATGGTTTGTGGGTTTGAACCCCAAGTCAGGCTCTGAGCTGGCAGCACGGAGGCTGCTTGGGATTCTCTCTCTCTCCCTCTCTCTCTCTGCCCCTCGCCGCTTCTCAAAATAAATAAATAAACTTAAAAAAAAGACTCTAAAGACTTAAGAAAACACCACGGAAGGGCTGTAAAGTTCTACTGTCACCACCTCAGGGTGAAACCTCCCAGGACTTACCTGTTGGGAGTAAGTGCACGATGGAAGCAGCTTCCCCAAGACAGGGGAAGGATAAAAGTGGGAGAATAAGAAAAAGAGACTTCCAGGCACCTTTATTTTTTTTAAGTTTATTTATTTATTTTTGAGGGGCAGGGGATGCAGAGAGAGAGGGAGAGAGAGAATCCCAAGCAGGCTCCATGCTGTCGGGGCAGAGCCCAACATGGGGCTCAGTCTCATTAACTGTGAGATCAGGAACTGAGCCAAAATCAAGAGTTGCCTTATTTCTTTTTTAAGAGTTGCTTTAAAAAAAAAAAGAAAGAAAGAAAGAAAATATGCATGAGACAAACATGGTAATCTGAACACAGACTAAACAAGATAATGTTCACAAAATCAAGAGTTAGACGCTCAACCAACTGAGCCACCCAGGTGCCTCTCCAGGTATCTTTCTAAGGCTAACTTAATTTGTCCTGAAAGGCACCCAAAAGAAATGGAAGAAATATTTCGCACCATGCTCTGACCTCAAAATATGCTGTGGACCATGATTATTAACATTGGGTTCTTAAGTCACTGCACACCTTTCTAGGTGGCTAGGACCTTAAAAACTGGGTTACAGGTAGATAGATGGTCTCTGCTTAGATGGGATCTCCTGTAAAGCACTGATGCATGTGCTGAGGATGAGATCCATATTCTATGGAAGTTTCCAGGCCCTAAGAAGCTCTGTCCTAGCTAGTCAGGACCTTTATCACCCCAGTGATCCTGGCAACTCTTAAAGGCCCCCAAATACCCCAGCCATACTATACATGTCCCTCTGACACCCCATATCCCCTGCTTCTTCCCCATATACAAATGTACCACCATGTTGATTTCTACATAATACAAGCTGGGCTTCTTTGGAATTTCCCCTTATTTACACTCTTCACAACCCTTACAAACCCTCTAGGTTAGAATTAGAACATCTATAGGAATGTTTACTGCTGCAGAAGAGGAGAAAAGTGAGTTGTTCTACTTCAGGGAGTCCTCTTAAGTTAACCAACAGTTATTGTAACACCCTGACAATAGGACTTGCTCTCCACACCCTCACCTCTTTTCCTACTCCATCCCAAAAGGATGACTTACGCAGTTTTGCAATACTTACGAAATGAGATCCTCTTCAAGAAATAAGTAAAGTGTAAATGATAAACTGCTTAAATCTCACATAACCATTTAGGAATTCCAGTGGGAAGGAAGGAAAGGAGTGCGGGAGGGAAATCTAAGGAAGAAACTTATTTGAGGGGTATGTGGGAGATCATATTATGTGGGTAGCCTTTGAAATCCAGAATTCACCACTAAAAATAATTCTACAGAAAAAAAAATCTAGACCCTGTCCTTGGTTTATAATGTTTTAAAACATAACAGAATATACCCAAGTCTGTGCAATATTGAAAAAAAAATTAAGTGACAGATTGTGCTAACAGCCAACCACTATTTCTTTAATTTAGACTCTTTCCAGTAAGTTAGCAGGAACACTAGAAAAAGTCGATGTGACTGTGGGTGCCTTTAGACTTGATCAATACTATGTCATGTAGCAAAATAAAAAATCTGAGCATTATAGAGCAATATATCTTTTGTTCAGCACAACTTCAATAATGGCAGCAGTGAAACTATCGTCTCTAATGGAAGGTCTGCAGACTTCTATATGAGCTGATAATAATCACAGCCATGGGCTTGCAGATGTACATGCACATACATAGGACTAAAACTGAACTGCCACAAGGGAAAAAGAAATTGGAGAAAAGTAGAATTTTTCTGTAATCCATACTCCTTTACTAAAATGCCAGCTTATAAGATCTGGTGACCCCAACAACTAGGACCCGCATTCCCAGATCTAGGGGTCCAAGCCGCCCTCAAGATATACACAGGCAATGGCTGCAGCAACTTCTTACTCAACACATCTCTGGAGGCAAGGGAAACGAAAGCAAAAATGAACTATTGGGACCTCATCAAAATAAAAAGCTTCTGCACAGCGAAGGAAACAATCAGCAAAACTAAAAGGAAACCAACAGAATGGGAGAAGATATTTGCAAATGACACATCAGAGAAAGGGTTAGTATCCAAAATCTATAAAGAACTTATCAAAAAACAAATAATCCAGTGAAGAAATGGGCAAAAGACATGAATAGACACTTCTCCAAAGAAGACATCCAGATGGCCAACTGACACATGAAAAAATGCTCAATATCAGTCATCATCAGGGAAATACAAATCAAAACCACAACTAGATACCACCTCACACCTGTCAGAATGGCTAACGTTAACAACTCAGGCAACAACAGATGTTGGCGAGGATGTGGACAAAGAGGATCTCTTTTCACTGCTGGTGGGAATGCAAACTGGTGTAGCCACTCTGGAAACCAGTATGGAGTTTCCTCAAAAAATTAAAAATAGAACTACCCTATGACCCAGAAATTGCACTACTAGGTATTTATCCAAGGGATACAGGTATGCTGTTTCGAAGGGACACATGCACCCCAATATTTATAGCAGCACTATCAACAATAGCCAAAGTATGGAAAAAGCCCAAATGTCCATT